>NC_045743.1:21933872-21940668 GCF_008692095.1 Etheostoma spectabile | reverse complement strand
ATATATATATATATATATATATATATAAAATACTTTACTTCACAGTCATTCCTTCAGAAGCAAACATAGCAGTTTACAACACTACATGTATTTGACGTTTATTTTAAGAAGTTTATTTTTTTGAGTTAAAATTATACATAACAAAGAACAACATACACTGGAAATTATTGTTAGGCCAATATGGCATGATGTGTGTGGTTATATACATGAGTGATTTATCCTGCAAAGTGCTTTGATCAGGTTCTAAGGGCACATTTTCTGACATTAATTATTAACTTAAAGTCAATCTATGGACATTTCGCCCTTTAACTGATACTATAGAGTGGAGACGTTGCTTCCACCACTGGGACGACCCGAGGACTTCTCACACCACTGCGCATGAGTGCGTTATCGGTGGACACTTTACATTAATGCACAGGAGCTGATGCTGGCACAGCAATGCCGCCGGGACGCTAGCAAGGGTGCCGCTCTCAAACAGGAACGTTCAGAACACCATCCAATCTCCAGAATCCACTTTTTGTCTCCCTGTTAGCTTTAGGCTCCCACAGTGCACCTCTGACATTGGTGTAGGGCAACACTGTGAGCAGAGACTTGGCGTTCCGGTTTAATTTCAGAGTATAAACGATAAAAGTTAACGAGCTTAGCATCTCATTCTCCGGGGGGCGCCCGTCTTTGGCGCGTCTCCTTTGAGAAGCACCTTGCAGCTCAATGGGACAGAACAGACGAGAGGAGCCACTCTGCCATGGAATGTATAATGACATCTTCGGTTATAGCCCGGAATGGTTATAGGCCATAAAAGTGCAAGAGCTCATCTAGGAGATCCATGGTCAAAGAAGAGATGAGCGTGTGTGGTCAGGAGGAGGACGGCTTTCTCCTTCTCTGTCTGGATGTCTCTCTTTGTTGCATTCAACCAATGTGCACCTTGAGACTCATATTGAATGCATTTGCAACATTAATAGAGAAGAATGCTCTGTAAAAAAATAATCAGCCAAAATGTACTCTCCTTTAGAGAAAAACATTTGCACTTCATCTCCTGGGACTCCATTTTAAACACATATGCTTCAGCTCTGTTTCATGACTCACTTGTATTCGCAGTACAGTATGAATCCTTATTTTAACGCTCCCTGCTCTCATAGCTTAATGTGGTCTGGCCACAATGTATTATCGCAAAGCATCGTGGCTTGTAAATCAGAGTTCCAGAGGCACTCAAAGGAGGCTGAAATGAAATCAGTGTTTCCTCCCATCAGCATGAAAAGTGAAACTCAACACCGGGAAGCTGGGGGAAACACATGCATACACAACGCTACGCTCACACATCCAGAGCTGTTAGCTGCAGCTACCTTAAACCCTGACTGTTTAGTTGGGTGCGAGCCAACGCTTTTAGTCATAGATCCACATTTTCACCTCGCTCCCTCCTTTGCTGTTCTGAGATATAGCCTTGGCCGAGGTCCCAAACTTAAATGGCTGATTTGCTGTGGGTTAACTGGAGAATGGGATGCTGAAGTCATATATATATATATATATAGGGTGTGTGTGTGTGTGTGTGTGTGTGTGTGTGTGTGTGTGTGTGGGGAGGGAGAGCTGAGTGGTAGATCAATTTGGGAAAATATAGAAGGAACCAGATGGCCATTGGATCTCAGTCCAAGGCAGATGGGGTAAAATAGCAGTAGATGAACAGCTCAGGTATTTATTAGCCATAAAGTTTGAATATGAAATGTGTATGACTGCAATTTAGCTCAACGCGATAAAAACACCAGACTGTTGCCGCCACAGGAGCCCCCTTTGCACTCTTGTTTGTGCTGAAAAACTGATGCACATCCCTTAACATGGCATGTTGTGATAGTAAATGAAGAATGCACCCAGACATCTAATCTGTCAGAGACAAACTTGATGTATGATGTAGGGAAAGAAACTATCCAGCCCCATTACACTAATCCCACATCAGTTCTCGTTGAGAAGGTGAAATCTCAGGATCTCTAGTTCTTTTCAATAAAACTGTGCAATCAAACGGCGGATCGATGGCGGCCCGGTAGTCATCCCTCCAAGCCCCGGGCTTGCAGGCTATCAGGCAAGTAAATCACCGTGAGTGTGTTTCTGTTCGGGGGAGAGACAGAGGCAAAGAGCGAGGGGCCTGTGTCAGTCTCGAGGCACGAGCAGGGTCCATTCTCAGAGAGGGAGAGACTTGGGCTGAAAAGAAAAGATACAGCTCTGGGGATGAAGGACGGGCCGACCCTCAGCTACACACACACACACACACACACACACACACACACACACACAGAGTCATTTCCACATTAACATTAACCCCAGCACCATTACCGCTGTGAAGTGCCATTAAGAGCCAGACGTGAGGCCAAGGGGAGCAGATATTACTAAACTGTCTCCTCCTCTCAGTCTGCAGCTCATGTCATGACTCACTGGCTGACAGCGGAGACAACTGGAATAATGGAGAAGAGCAATAATGAAGGGGCAATTTGATAGGGTTGATTTTATTGATAAATTAATTTAGAGCAGTTCGGTTATAACTAGAAGGGCATGCTGTTATGACCGGGTCCAAGCCCTTCTGGCCAGAGTCACCACCAACGATCCAGTTGCGTCATGAGTGTCATGCCAAACAAATATTTTCAGTTTTGCATAGATAGTCTTTAATTTGAGATATGATAAAGTTTGTGTTTGGTCACTAACTACAAAACTGTCGAAAACGTCACTTTATGAGGTTTTTTAACATTAATATGCATTCCCCCAGCCTGCCTATGGCCCCCCAGTGGCTAGCAATGGTGAACCAAGCCCTGGGTATCCCGCTCTTCCTTTGAGAAAATGAAAGCTTAGATGGGCCGATCTGGAATCTTGCTCCTTATGAGGTCATAAGCGGCCAGGTTAACTCCCCTTTCTTTGCTTTGCACGCCCAGAAAAGTTGGCTCCCCCATGAGAGAGAGACATCATGGCTTTCAAACGAGCAAAGTGGAAGTTGGTCAAGGCCACACCTTCAGATCCAGTATCAGGGGACCACTAAGGTCTATATAAAAGAGACTTCAGATACAGTACTAGGGACCACTAAGGTCTATATAAAAGAGACTTCAGAAACAGTACTAGGGACCACTAAGGTCTATATAAAAGAGACTTCAATACAGTACTAGGGACCACTAAGTCTATGTAAAAGATACTTCAGATAGTATTAGGACCACTAAGGTCTATATAAAGAGACTTCAGATACAGTTACGGGACCACTAAGGTCTATATAAAAGAGACTTCAGATACAGTACTAGGGCCCACTAGGTCTATATTAAAGAGACGTCAGATACAGTACTAGGGACCACTAAGGTCTATGTAAAAAGATACTTCAGATAAAGTTTAGGGACCACTAAGGTTCTATATAAAGACTTCAGATACAGTATTAGGGACAACTAAGGTCTATATAAAGAGACTTCAGATACAGTATAGGGGACCACTAAGGTCTATATAAAATAGGTCAGATACAGTATCAGGGGACCACAAGGTCTATATAAAAGAGACTTCAGAACAGTACTAGGGACCACTAAGTCTATATAAAAGAGACGTCAGATACATTACTAGGGACCACTAAGGTCTATGTAAAAATACTTCAGATAAAGTATTAGGGACCACTAGGTCTATATAAAAGAATTTCAGATACAGTATTAGGGGACAAACTAAGGTCTATATAAAAGAGACTTCAGATACAGTATTAGGGGACCACTAAGGTCTATATAAAATAGGCTTCAGATACAGTATTAGGGGACCACTAAGGTCTACATAAAAGAGACTTCAGATACAGTATTAGGGGACCACTAAGGTCTATATAAAATAGGCTTCAGATACAGTATTAGGGGACCACTAAGGTCTATATAAAAGAGACTTCAGATGCAGTATTAGGGGACCACTGGACCACCGTGTCATGGGAACTTAACTATCTATAACAGTATGATCTATATTTCTACTCTATTATCTCTTTCAGTTCGCTTTTTGAAATTTTAAACAGAGTTAGCAGCACAGTCAGCAAGTGTGAAACACGCTTCATGGGGTTTCCTGCTAATCAATTCTTGATTTGATGAAAATCTCAAATCTTATTGTATTATTTAAGAGGCAAAAGATGTTCGCTCTTATGGATAAAAAGTTATTTTTGAAAACTATCCCAAATTATCCCTCAAATGCTGTCTCCCTTGACATCTTTGTATTCTTTTTCTCATCATCGTTGACGTATGAGGACGCACTCACTATTTGATCATTCCTAGAGACAAAATGGGACTTAAGATGTTACTATTTATGCTACAAACGTACAGTTTGATATATATCATACAAATGTCAGTTTTTTAAAGGTTTCCAATCTACTTTGAAGCCAATCAGAAGCCAAACGGTTTGGATAATAATAATACCTTGACTTCTTGCTTCTATTCATTTCATTTGTGCTTAGGGGCCTTTTATTTATCTTTTAATCTATAGTTTTAGAACTTTCTACTTGGTTTGCAGGTCCCATGGTTTACATTTTGAGTATTATAATAAAAGATGTTTTTTACCCATACAAGGCTCTATGATTATTAATGTTGATATTCCCCAATATAAATAACCTGTTTATTTTTATTTTTTTAAACAACTCCTGGAGGTCCTATAATCCTGCTAGGCAAGGTGGTTGTATCTTTCTTATTATGGTCATTCTTTTTTTTAACATCTAGTCAGTATTCATTATTTACTCCATGGTAACCACAGCAGCTCGATCCATCCAAAAGGTTTCAGAGCCATTACTTGGTCAAGAAACCCTTGTATTGTCTCGCATTGCCAGACCTTCCTCTACAGCGCTGCGGAGGAGGGTCTGTCTATGGTCTGTCACACAGCATTCTGGGATGGGAGAACAACCTGCTCTGGTTTATCGGCATTTCTGTAAACCAATCACAATCATTGGACAGAGCAACGGTGTCTCTGTTAAATAACCTCAGGAAGGAACTTGTTTTGGAGGAACATGTGTACGTTCAGAAGTAGTTTTAGTTGTCAACAGAAAACTCGGATTGGACAGGTAGTCTAGCTAGTTGTCTGGATTTACCCTGCAGAGATCTGAGGACCATGTAACCATAGTCCTTAGAAATCCACCAGAGGTTAGAACGCCAACACAAAGGAAGCCCAAGGCAATGGACATCAGACGGAATTTACAGGGGAACCGGAGCGATCCTGGAAGTGGACCGTTGTGCATACAGTCCAGTCCCAACTAGTGTTGCGGTTCGGAGCCGCGAAGCTAAAACAGGCAATCGGATTGATCCTGGAAGTGGAAGGTGATGAATATATACTCACCTGCAGCAAGAAAATGAAGATGATGAAAGATTAATTTGTTTATTGAAAAAAAAAAAACAGCCCTCATGGTAAAACCTTCTTGGTGATTACCTGGGGTATAAATAATCAGAGATTATAAGAGTGTCTCTGGTTGCATAAATCTGAAGTGTGTCTTCAGTGGGAAGCAGGTAGCAGCGGTGTAGATCAATAAACACCAGCTCAATAGTATTGTCATGTCATTATTTAATACCGGTGGGCTGACAGTAGTATGCTTTGTATTTTATACAGTATATGTGTTGTATATTTATCTCGCTTTTATCAAATCAAATGTCAAACTAAAATCCCAACTGCTTAGCCAACATCATTCTTACTCTCAACTGGGCAACATATGCTTGATCAGGACGACTTGGTGTAAAAATAGCAATATATTTAAGAACTGGATAAATTCCTCCTAAAATGGAAGGCTAAATGAGTTGTGTAGCTCCAGACTGATGCATTTTGGACTTTTTTAGCCAAACATGGCTCTTGTGATAGTAAAAGTTGCTGACCCTTGCATTGATGTCACTTTCTGAGGCTCTGGTTCAGGACCCTTTGGTATCCATGTTCAACATGGAGGGTAAAACCTAGGGATGAGCGAGTACAGCATTATCTGTATCTGTATCTGTTTACCACATGAATTTAGCTGTCCCTTATCCTGTACTCCTCGGACTGTGCGGGCCTAAACCGGAAGTGGTCGATTTAACGCCATGAAGTGGGTCGGGTTCTCTTGAAATGTGCGGGGCTTTAACCGGTATGTTATTTAAGCAATTGACATGAGTTGATCAAAATTTGTTATATTTATTGCTAATTTGAAAACTATTTACATGACAGTATCAAGCTTCAGATCAATGGTGTTGTCATGTTACAACAACTATAACAAACATTTTGCAACAATGAAATACAACACATCGGTTTGCAATTATGAAGTAAAATGTAATGAACAAGAGCTTTCATACTCAATATAACTCTTTTTTTGAACTTTTATTTTTTTATGATCAGTGTGTTTTTTTTTTTGTGTTTCTTTTTTATTTTCTTATTTCCACACCAGGTATATGTTGTGTGGTGTGTTGTGTGTGTGGTGTGTGTGTGTGGTGTGGTGTGTGTGATTAGAGCGACACAGAGAGAGAGGGGCGGGGGGCAGCTGACAGTAAAAAAAAAAAATCTCCGATGGCAGAGACGCAACGGAGTTGCATTTAAACCAAGCAGCATGTCTGAAACCCACGTTCACCAGAAACCTACTGGTTACTATGTAAGGACTACAAACCCACGTTCACAGAAACCTACTGGTTACTATGTAAGGACTACAAACCCCACGTTCACCAGAAATCTACTGGTTACTATGTAAGGACTACAAACCGAAGTTAAAAACAAACCTGAAGCTGAAGAAACCCTAAACGTTAACGGAACAGATCCGCAGACCCGATTGACTGACGGAGCGGGAGCGAGCACGAGAGAGAGAGAGAGAGCGCATTTCTCCATG
>NC_045743.1:21930384-21933862 GCF_008692095.1 Etheostoma spectabile | reverse complement strand
GTGTGAGATTGATCCGAGCGGGTTTGTAGCCGGATACTCGGATCACCCCTACTAAAACCTCTTACTGTTAGAAAAAGGTTGTGGATGGTGATAAAAGATATCCGCTTAAGTAATACAGGGGACAAGAAATACAAACCCTGTGTCCAGGGTGAAAGTCCTGTGTTGTTTCACATTCTCTCTCCCATTTTGTAAAATACGGTCGCTTGGTCAGGTGCCTTTGTTGTGTTTTTGCGTTTTATTTAGCTAGTAAAGGGACGGTTGGGTTTAGGAAAAGGTCCTAGGTGGGCTTACGGTTCTGTGACACGCGGGAATAACGAGACGGTTAAAGACGAAAGCGGCTTCCCTGACTGGAATAACGGGACAGTTAACCCTACTGTTGTATTGGGTCAAATTTGACCCATTTTCAAAAAGTTTCTAAATCAGAAATTTGGGTTTTCTTCAACCAAATTGGAATTAAAATAAAAACAACGTGGATGGTTCCTTACGACGCTCTTGAATTTGGGTGTTTCATTTAATTTAGAGCATTTTAAGAAAAAAAAAAGATTTAAGATTACTGAAAAAAGTGACAGAAATGTAAGGAAAAAACAACAAAAAAGTCCAAAAACAATAAAGAAATAATTGACAAGGACATTGTAAAAAGTGAGAAAGAACTTTGGGTAAAGTTGGAAAATGTCAAAAAGTGACAACACATGTCATAAAAAGCTTCAAAAACTTTTGACCTGAACTTTGGGACCCAGAAAAACTACATGTTGGTCTAGTGGAAGACAACACGAGGGTTAAGGACCTGCGGGACACAAACCCCGCTCTACAACTTGAACTACCCGCTAAACCCCGTCTACACACACGCCAAAGGGCGCCTTTTTCGTCCCATCAGACGCAGACACCCACTGTCCAAATGTTCAGAGTGAGAACGGGTTGGTTTGGCACATCCACCCCCCCAATCAACCACCTTACGCGCATTTTTGGTCATTTATACTACTCTCTACTAGTGTTTCATCACATGTGTCTGAACTGATCTAAGCTACCATGATGCCAGCTCAATTGATCCGGTTCATTTCCATTGGGGCTAACGTGGTTCACATGATTGTTTCTGACCCATGAAGTGGTCGGCTCAGTGCAGACCGTTTGATCATCTGTCATAGAAGAACAAACTTTAAAATGCTTAAAATGAGGTGAAGCATCTCAACATCTCTCATGAAACCGATCCAATTGTACGACAAGTTTTTCCAGCAAACTTGAAAAAAAATAGACCACATTTTTGGCGTTACCCGCTTTTTGTTTGGTAATGCAACCGAGACACAACACTCCACCACGGATCATAAGGTTTTCCTAACTGCTTTCTTGCCACTGGCAAATTGCGGCTTGATCCCTGTTTGACGAACACATTTGTCTGTACAGAGTCCGGGAGACCACCCACATCTGTCTCATACAGCCTGGAAGAGGGAAACAGAAAGATGTGCAACAACACTGAGGAGAAGACAAAAGCCTGTCTGTGATCAGAAATAACTATATATTACTGTATATCCGTGCAATCATGTAACCAGTCAAATAAAACATTGACGAACAAAACAAACTTGTTAGTAATTACAATCCACTCTTCTGGTTTCAGTTGCCTGTCGCTTTCACTATGTTTTTATCCAACTATGTGTTTCATGTCCTGTTATGTCTAGTCTTGGGAAAGCAAGAGAGGGAAGGTTCTTAAGAACAAGAGACGTCAAAAACAATTACACTCATTGAAGTGTAATATTTCCCCAAGAAACTGGGAATGCGTCTGGTTTCGGGCGGCGCTACCCGACAGGGCGACAGGGGGCCCCGCTCAGCTACTTTTTTTATTTGGTCTCAAAACACAATTGTCAATCAAGCAAAGTCGCAATGCATGGACGGGGCTGTCAGGAGACACTAGTCTAGCCTTCTTTGCTGTGAGTAACCAACGCAGACAAACAGTGTCAGCTTACAAAGATGACAGCGTTGTTTCTGAACGCACCTCAGAAGGCCCTCTACGGGGAGACGGGGAATCCACATTCCTCCATGTCTTCCTCTATGTATGATTCCTCTACTCCAGTACATGGTTATCTGAGCAGTTTGCACTGCTGTATATACTTTTCACGTCATAAAACTGCATTGTAATTCACGCTTGTGTTTTGAAACGCGTCTTGTGCTGTTTTAGCTGGAAATGCTCTAGTCTAAGTGACGGCACATGGGTAATCATGCTTCTTTCATTCTCTGCATGCTGTCAACATCAAGCAGTAATTATGCACTATGCTATTAAAGGCTTTCTCGTCTCCAGCCCGATGCTGTCAGGTGTGAGATGGTTTTGCCTAAAGGTTTGTCTTGTTTTTTTGTATTTGATTGGGGGTGCTGCTGTTCTCACACGTGTCTGTGAAAATGAAGGGCTGTGTCACTACAGTGGTTCCACTGAGTGTGTGTGGCATCCGAAAAGAGGATCGTTGGGAGTTGTTGGAAAGATTGAATGAGCAGGTTACTGTTGTAATTGGCGTGTAAACCTGTTTGCTTTGATTTTTCAGTCTAGGTATGCAAAGAGATGAACATGTAGACACATACAGTACCATGCAGTCCATCAGTATTTGGACAGAGACACGTTCTGTCCACAACTCCAGCACACCGAATGTAAAATCAAACAATGACAATGAGGTAAGTACTTTCAGGATAATTCTGAGGGTGTTTTGCATCCATGATAAATTGTAGACTGCTCTTTTTCTTTCTTTTTTTTTTTTTTTATAAATATGTAGCCCCTCAACATTCAATCAATCAACATGTACAGCGGCTTGAGAAAGTTTACTCACCCAGGCTAAAGTTGATTTAAAAAGAGAAATAAAAAAAACGTCTTTTGGAAATTGATCTTAATGCCTTAATTCAAAAAATGTAGGAAAATCCAACCTTTTAAAGACAACAATTTTCTTTGTGAATGAATAATGTATCGCAAATAAATAAATGTTCTTCCTTATAATACAGGGGGCATAAGTTTACACCCCCCACGTTAAATTCCCACAGAGGCAGGCACATTTTTATTTTTAAAGACCAATTATTTCATGGATCAGGATACTATGCGTCCTGATAAAGTTCCCTTGGCCTTTGGAATTAAAAATACCCCCCCATATCATCATCACATACCCTTCACCATACATTAGCTTAATAGCTGGTTTGATTTGCATTGAGAGATGATCTTATGGAAAGTTCGCCATGCCTGTCTCTAGGTATGATGAACTTTATCTATATATTTTTATATATACTTTTATTTATTACTTTAACCTTATCTTGTAGGAAGTTGTCATTAGCCTGTCCCTAGTAAAAACCCTACTAAGTTGTTCCAAATCCTGTTGACACATAACTCATTTAACCCTTGATATATTCTTAAGGTGATAATAGGCTGACTTTGTAATTGCCTTAATATGGCTGTTAAAATTCAGGTCAGAGTCCATGACTACACCAAGATTTCTGGCTTTGTCTGTTGTTTTTA
>NC_045743.1:21930007-21930374 GCF_008692095.1 Etheostoma spectabile | reverse complement strand
CATTGTTGTTTGAAGCTGAGCGCAGACTTTTAATCATTCCTCTTTTGCTCCAAAAACATCCACCTTAGTTTTTTCCTTCATTTAATTTAAAAAAGGTTCTGGCACATCCCGCTGTTAATTTGTTCAATGCACTTAGTCAGTTTCAGTATTGCATTATAGTCCCCTGGCAATAAGGTTATGTAAATTTGTATGTCATCTGCGCAACTATGCTAACTTATTTTGTTGTTGTGCATAATCTGAGCCAGTGGAAGCATGCAGATGTTTAACAGAAGAGGCCCCAGAACGGTGCCTTGGGGAACTCCGCATGTCATATTTGTATGCTCAGATACATAATTACCTATAGACACAAAGTAGTCCCTATTCTTTA
>NC_045743.1:21926571-21929997 GCF_008692095.1 Etheostoma spectabile | reverse complement strand
ATTCAAACCAGTTTAGTACTGAGCCAGAAAGGCCAACCCAGCTTTCCAATCGATCTAGTAATATGTCATGGTTGACCGTGTCAAATGCAGCACTGATAATACTAAGATGGAAATTTTAACAGTGTGCCAGATCGGTCTCTTTTCCATCCAGAAATTTGGACAGTTCTGTGTGCATTTAGCTTGGAAACTTCATCTTTATCTGGCAACACTGCTTGTAGTTCTAATCCTATATTTATAATTTATAATGTTTATGGATCCCCAGTGGGGATATTCCAATTTACACTTTGTTTTTCTTAGAATGCACTACACACAGGCCTGAAATACACACACATGCTCGGCACCTATTCATACACAAATGGAGAGATGCCAGAGTAAGTGGAGCAGCGTGGTTTGAGGGGGGGGGGGGCAACGGTGCCTTGCTCAAGAGCACCTGGCAGTGCCCAGGAATTTGTTGAAATAAAAGAAAAATGGAAAAGTGTAAATTCTGATTGTCTGATAACTTTAAAAATGTAATAGTCATGTTGCCTTGTGAGTACAGCAGTTTTTTTAAAGGCCTGCCTTTAGGTGTAAATGGTGGAACATATGGGTGCAAATTCTCTGCAGTGACTGTCCAAAATATATCTTCCATAGATGAGAGATCAGAGGACATTTTCCTATTAACGCTTCTCTTTGCTCTCAGTCGGTGGGAAAAACATCTTTAACCCTAAAGTGAAATGGTAACCCTAAAACAAATCTTTGAAGAAAATCAGAAATCTCCTCACTTGCCAGGTCTTATGACGATACACACACTGTATCCCACTTAGCCAGATGTGATAATATCAGGTTTCACTGCACACCTGAGTGCGAAGAACAATAACAGCATGATTCACAATCAGTGGGTCACTCATGGGCTGATCCTTTACAGCTCCATATGGAAGTCTGCTGTCTTTCTTTAGACTTGGCAAGACATGAGAATTTCTCTTTTTTTCCATTTGCAAGTGCAGTTTTTCACATCCAACGTTTCAACACTTTTACGACACTCTTCCTGGTATTTTGATGTGGACTGAGAGATTGTGTTTATTCAGCGCAGAGGCCGGCAGTAAGAGGCGGATGTGTGCGTCTGGGAGGTGGAGGGAGGATCTTGTGACCTGCCAATCACAGCACAACACCACAGATTATCTTGTGACAGCTGTGGACATATTTACTGCGGGAAGTTTGACGAGGAGTCTGTGTCTGCGGATGGGTAGCTCACCTTCTACATTTCAGAAGCAAATAGTGAAAATAAATAGCACGTAGAGAGTCTGTGGTGGGGGGGGGGGGGTCAGTTCCCCCATGACATTAAGCTTTGGTCCTTGCTCTGGCCCCACTAACTGTGCCAAATATTTTAAAATATTTTTAACCCCACCTTCATCCCCAAATAGTAGGGTCAACACTAAATAGGTGATGTGGAGACAATATATGTATTATATATATATATATATATATATATATATATATATATATATGTGTAATCACATCACATCCCTACTCATTTTGACAGTAAAATATAAGGCTACCACAGCCTGTAACAGGGGATAAGTCCCGCATCACCCTGTTGGGGTTGTATTCTCTATAAAGACAGCTTCACTCTACATTATCCCTTACATATGGGCGGCACGGTGGCTCTGTGGTTAGCACTTCTTCCTCACAGCAAGTTGGCACTGCAGAGTTTGAGCCCCGGTCCAGGGAAGGACCTTTCTGTGTGGAGCTTGCATGGTCTCTCGTGTGTTTCCTCCCACCACAAATATATGCATGCTAGTTAGCTAGGACTACCGTGGAAAATTTACCATTTGGCTAATGCTGGTGCATTTACAGGAATGTTGATTAATGTGCATTGTCCTAATAGAATAAACACATTTTAGATGTGTATGTAGTCTTTTGTAGATCCAAACCAATATTGGGTTGGTGACATGTCACACTTGTGCGTAATATGCCCTTAAATATCACATGTGGCCCTAGCATGCCCCCTACATTTGAAATGGTCTGGAACCTGCACTGGTGTGTGGGAGAGGAGGGGTGTTATTACAGAAAGGGTGACACGGGGAACAAGAGCAAGGCTGTCATAATGGAGCAGGGTCGCTGTGATGATTGTCATTTCCAAGCACCAAACCACACCTCAAATTCACAGTAGACTGCATCCACTCTGCAGGCAACTACTTCAGATAACCAGGCATCTCAGAATCCACACTCAAAATAAAAAAGCCTGGCCAAATGCAGAAGCAGTAGTGGCGACTGCGACTGCACCGTCAAAATTTCCCATTTATATGCAGCCGCAGACTGACGGCTGTGAGAAAATGTATGAGAAGAGGAGCAGAAGTGATGTAGTGCTACCAGTCGAGTCTAGGTCCGCTGGAAGACTCAACCTGCATGAGCACATTTCATTTCCCATGCATACAATATTGCAGAGCTGTGTTTGTGTAACACAAGCCATACCACTTCCTTTCCTCACTCTATAACTTGTGGCCATCCACAAAATCAAAAATGATAACTGGATTTCAGTTTTAGCCCCATGTTCCAGAACTTATGAATGCATAGCCTGACTACGGCACGCACATCTGAGCTGGTAAAAGTAGGTTACCTGTCAGTAAAAACTTCTTCATGAGATTTCAGATTTAGCATATATAGTGCATCTATTTCTAGCTTTATTATGTCCTGTTTTGATGTTACTTATGTTGTAGCCAAGTGTCAATTTTAGTCCCTGCATAAGTGGAACTTTGTCTTTGAGCTCTGACTAGTTTTACTTAAAGGGGGTTGGGGGAAAAGGTATGGGGGTAGGAAGAGAGTTATTATTTTTGTCATTGTCAATGTTTTGTCATTGATTACAGGCCACTTTACAACACACAACCAAGACCTTATTCATTGATATTGATTGATTTCAATATCCAACACCAAAGATTCTTTTGTACCTTAAAATGATGTTTCCAAAATCGTTCATTAACCATCGTTCGAATATTACATAAGAATAATGGTAATGGTAACAGTAATGGACAATTTGGCTTCCAACCTGTAGGGGGACCGAAGAGGAAAAGTGATTTGGTGCCTACTGTAAAGGTTCTGGTTGACAAATAGCTAATGCTAATGCTAGGTCTTAGTGGGTACCAGGAGATTATGACATCGTTTGACACACTCAGTTATTTTTAGTATGATTGTTTTGACCACGGTTCACTCTGGTCTAATCCACGAATGCATTTTAAACATAAACTGTATAGATAGATGACTAATCTAATTGGAATTTAGCCAGCTAGCTAGCACACCCCCGTCTTCTGCCTCACTCTCCCAGCGCTACAAGGCTTTGTCGGGAAAGAGTACGGGAAAGAGAGAGCAAACAGCTTCTCAGGGCTCAGATTATTAATATGCAACTGTGTGTGTGTGTGTGTGTGTGTGTGTGTGTGTGTGTGTGTGTGTGTG
>NC_045743.1:21916278-21926548 GCF_008692095.1 Etheostoma spectabile | reverse complement strand
TGCTTGCACATGTGTGTTTGTGTCTGGGCATGTTTCTGTGTGTCTCTGTGTAGGCAGATCAAACTGACCCGAAGACCATATAAAGGATGTAAATGTGTGGGGTACAGTAGCATGTGTGCTCCATTTCTTTTTTTAGTTTATCACAGAAAATAAGGTAAGGCCATTGATTTTCAGCTAAAAAAAATGGTATACTTCTGCCTGCTTTCTCTCTCCGCCACACAGGTTCGTGGCTCTGCGTGTCATGATTTTGGTTTCATATTGCATATCATCATAGCCCGGCTATTTTCTCATGTTTTGTGTCTACGTGACAGATGGGAACAACCATTGTTGAAATTGGTCCGGTTGTAAGTAAGACCGCTGCAGTCAGCAGAGAAAAAGCAAGCAGCAACACAACGTTAACGGGCAATTGCGCACCTTCAATTTCTGTCCACTGAAAGTGCTGATTTGCAGTTTACAGGCTCAGATTATTATTCTATGTTTCTAAAAAGATATGGAAAGGATCCCTACAGAGATAGACCTTTTTGTTAAAGAGTAAGATCCTTTTGATCAACCCTAATATCGCCATCACCAAACCCACCAGACTTACTTCTATACCCCAACACCTATAATCTGTGTATATAAATAACATACCAGGTGATAATGAAACACTTATACATGGGGGATGATTTTTTATTCAGTGGTTGGCTTCCAAAAATACTACTTCTACTACAAACTTTCTTTTTCTCTGTGATGTGGGAATGAATAGTACTACTATTATGAATATTAATCACGCTCAGGAGCTGTCTACACAAGCTTTCTTTTTCAGGGAAAGTAGTAAATTTATTTAAAATGCTGTTTCTGGTGGCACATATTTCAGACCATACATGTGATTTTTCTCTTTCTTTCTCTCTCTCTCTCTCTGTTTGTTTCTTGCTCATGCTGTATCTTTGTGAATGGTGGGCTTGCAGCGCTGTAGTACTTGAGGTTTTCTGTTCTCTCTGACTCGTCTTGGACTCATTGGTATTTAGACTCAGACATGTCTCGGACTCGGGCATAGGACTCGCCAAATATTCTAGTTGTTCTTGACCGAGTCCAGCACTGTATGCATATTTTCTATATTAACTTCCTCTTTTAAAACAGAACCATTGATGAATCGCGCTGGGTCAAAAAACAGGTAATAGGTCATTTCAAAATCTGTCTACAACTGGCATTGGGATTGGTCCCCTGGCATGCACCTGGCTGCGTCATATACCTCAATCATCAATCATCATCAATAATTTTCATTTTGACCACAGACACATTGTCAGCGATCACTTTGTACTGTGGATTCTTCAGGACAAGTAACCCGTTTAAGAATGGGAACGTTTCCATGTTATACTTAAAGCTACAGTGCGAGGAATTCTAAGCAATCACAACAAAACTGTCGGCTTGGTCACATGATACAAGCCTTCGGTGACCACGCCCCCCTCCCCCTCCCCTCCTCCATGCAGTTGCTAGTAGCCAAGGAGAACACAGAGGATTCAATAAAAAAACACTATTCAGAAGATGTCATTACCTTCAAAAGTCACCGGATGATGATAGTCTTAGAACATGTAGCTAAGTACATTTTCTCCAGTCACTACATAAGTACAAATATGTAATCAACGTACATATCCACACTCCTTTTATTTCTTTATTTATATTTCTATTCTGATATTTATACTATTTGTGCAACTGCAACACAGAGTTTCCCTTCGGGGATCAAAAAAGTATTTCTGATTCTGATTCTGATTCTGAAATGTTAAGGTACTTGTAGTCTTTTTCTTTTCATGCCCCTTTATATTTCTACTCCGCTACATTTCAGAGAGACAAATTCTACTTTTTACTCTGACAGCTTTAGCTACTAGTTACTTTAGATACTAGTTACGTTAGTTACTGCTCTACATTCATCTGACAGCTTTAGTTACTAGTTACTTTAGTTACAAGTAACTAATAAAGTTACTACAATGGGAAGATTGTTCTGCATTGAGTACTTTTACTTTTAATACTTTAACTACTTTTTCCTGATGATACTTACATACTGTTACTTAAGTAACATTTTCAATGCAGGACCTTTACTTGTAACAGAGTTGTTGTTTTTTACAGTGTCATATTAGTACTTTTACTTAAGTGAAGGATCTGAATACTTCTTCTTGATGATGCATTTGTGTACCTTCCTACCTGCGTCCATATCACATTGTGCATGTTGTGTAGAAGTACAACCATTCCACAGTGAATTTTCTGTCAGAAGGAGCTTGCTGAAAATAATTTGAAAATGACTGACGTGTGAAATGCTTTTGGTTACGGGGATTGGAAAATGGGGTTTGTGTCTTCTGAGTTGCGGAGCTAGGACATTTCTCGCCTTTCCAGAATCTGCTGACACAACCCTCCAGAAAGGCTGATTCCTACTTAGGGAATAACTGGCTGATTAGTAGGTCAGCGTAGCAGCCCCTGGGCCAGCCGGCAGCCACTCGGGGGACTGGGCCCTGGTCTGGAGACCTGACTCGGAAATGACTTTGAAAATGTTGCTGTTGGCCTTCAGTCTACTGGCTGATGTGTCAGAGTAAATTAAAGGTGAGATGTAACAGCTAGGTCCAGACATGTCAAGAAAACTGGCTCTGCATGTCATTTGCATGCTATTAGGACGAGGAAGGGAGTCGCGCAAAAACAGAGGTTCAACAAACTTTAGCTAGTGTTCTGGTACGTTTTGCTTTTTAATGGTATAGAGTCTATACTGTAGCTGGTGGTACTGTATGAACACAAAATACTTAGGTCCACCATTGGTTAAAAAAATGACTCTAGGAAAAAGAGTCAATGTTAAAAATTGTTGCTAAAAAGATCACCATATATGTATTTTTTCCACCCCTAATATAGACGGTACATTTCTTTTTTTAAATGGTGACTGGAAAAATAAAAGGTTTCATTTTGGCTCAATGCAACCCATGTCTCTTGTCTTCCTTTTAGAAGGAATAGTATCTTTGGAGAACTTCCACATGACATGTGACCATGAAATGTGACCATGTGTTATCTTAAATGGACAGCAGTTCAAGCCTCGCTCCATTTGCTTTTGTGTTGCCCCTCTCGGCTCAAGGTTCTGAGCACAGCTGCTTTTGGCCCGCCAGGAAATTGCACCTGAAATTGGCCCTGTGGTCTGAGTGGCTTATAAGCTACCTCGCAAGTATGAAAGTAAATGAGAGAAGAAAAGGACGGCCTCTCCACCACAGGCACTTTTCTCACCCATCTTGAAGAATCTCTTGTCCGCGGCCGATGGTCACCACAAAAGGTCTGCGAGTCATGTAGTATGTAGTCTGGACTGAAAGAATCCAAAATGGAAGCGGGTGCCCATTTTCTTTCGTGCATGTACAAATAAATCCCAGATCCTGTGTTTTTTTTTTTCCTGGTATACACCCGCTTGTTTTCATTCTCTCTGCTATTGCTGTAAATTGGCTTGGTTTTTTTTTTGGTATGTGCTGCCTGTTCACAGGGAATGAATGGAGGAGCTTGAATTTCACTGATCTGGGCAAAAGAAAATGCAATTGAATAGAAATTGTGCGCCTGCTTTCATTATGAATTGAAATATATAATTTCTCACTGTCTCCTGGGTTTTCAGACGCCAAATGAGCAAAGATATGTCTTGCTTAGCCGAACCTAAGCCTGGGTTTTAGAGAAGCAGTACCTTCAGGCTGGAAACCCGCTCATGCATCAATGCCAAATGCTACAGGAAACCTACCTTTAGTGGTTAGTCTTTTGGAAAAGGGCCAGTGCTGTTGGCCATGTTGGCTACTCTATCATTCCAATTTCAGGCCTAGAGCGCGTTCAGGCCAGCAGATGATTTTTTTCTTCTTATCAATCAATATTTCAACACTTCAGCATGCGTGATTACAACAGATGAAACTTGCAGTCCAAGCCCGTGGCTTATAAAATCAAATTAATACGCTACGATGTTTTTGCATGAAAACCTGTTTCTGTGCCAAACCGTTACAATCAGAGCTTTGTAAAGTACAGTCCTTTACATAATAAAATCAAGAAAAATAGAGGAAGGTTAAAATTTGTATACAATACAACAGAACCTTTTTTAATATATGCTTGCAGTTAAGGTTTTAATTCTCTGCGGACCACTAAGGTCTATATAAAGAGACCTCAGATACAGTATTAGGGGACTACTAAGGTCTACATAAAGAGACCTCAGATACAGTATTAGGTGACCACTAAGGTCTATATAAAAGAGACTTCAGATACAGTATTAGTGGACCACTAAGTCTATATACAGAGACTTCAGATACAGTATTATGGGGACCAATAAGTTTTTAAAAGAGACTTCAGATACATTATTGGGACCAATAAGTCATATAAAGAGACTTCAGATACAGTATAGGGGACCACTAAGGTCTATATAAAAGATACCTCAGTACAGTGTTAGGGACCACTAAGGTCTATATAAAAGACTTCAGATACAGTATTAGGGACCACTAAGGTCTATATAGATACTCAGATACAGTGTTAGGGACCACTAAGTCTATATAAAAGAGACTTCAGATACAGTATTAGGACCACTAAGGTCTATATAAAAGAGACTTCAGATACAGTATTAGGCGACCACTAAGGGTGTATAAAAGCATCCAAAGAGCACCATATCATGGGACCTTTAAGTCCAAATGTTGAGGTACTTGTACTTTACTTGAGTCTTTTCTTTTCATGCCACTTTCTACATTTTGTTCTGCATTGAGTACTTTAACATATGTATGTAACATTTTCAATGCATGTATGGCTTTCACTTGTAACAGAGTATTTTTTACTTTTACTGCAGTAAAGGATCTGAATACTTCTTCCACCACTGAAAAAGACACAAAACACCATGGTACATATGTGGCCATGCTACTGCATGCTACCGTTTGGAGTCTTTTTTTAACTTCTCTTTGTAGACACACAGACAAAGTGAGTGGCTTTATTTTATTTATCTGTGTAAAATAAAGTTATCACCCTTAACATAGGAAAGTCCTCCTAGCTCAGCTCAAGTGTTTCCATAACTCTCTCTCTAAAGAAACAAAAGACTTCATAATACTTTTAAAAATAATAAGCAGTAGCCAGTAGGGTCTGGTGAGTCCACACAGCATTCTGGGATGGAACAATAATGTTCTCTGGTTTATTGGCATTTCTTTGAACCAATCACAATCGTCTTGGCGGCACTAAGTGCATCTGAATAAAAATCTTTCAAAGGAACTTGTTCTTACCGCAGTGGCCCAGGTTCGATTCCCACCCTAGGCCCTTTGTTGTAAGTTATTCCCCTCTCCATCTCCTCTTGTCCTGTCAATCAAAGGCCTAAAATGCCCAAAAATATGTTTTGAAAAAAAATAAAAAAATAAACAAGGGTAGTTTTATTCATCAACAGAAAACTCTGAGTCTAATATCTGCTCTTCTTTTGGCTCTATTTTGGTCTGCACCTATTCTTTGAAGATGTTCTCTTGCTGCATTTGACCCACTGCTCATATATACATGCACAACTGTCAGAAAAACAAAAATATGATTAACCAGTTTCTACTTTGTGGTTGAGTTGTTACACTGTCCCAGGACTATTGCTTAGTGGCATACATAGCATCTCTGAGGCAGCGGGGCCCGAAAGAGACTTAGATCCTTGATGAATACAGGTCTAAAGAGTGGGAATGAAAGAATAAGATAATATACAGAATAATTAATAACAATTAAGTATAAGTGCTCTGCAATCATACAGCATAACATGATGAAGTCATGATCAAAATGTCTCTCTAACATCAATATCCTGTTGGACTAAACCTCCCTAGTTGAAACCCAATCGGCTGAAATACTGAGCTTATTTTACTTAATATCTCAGGTGGAGAGTTTTTCCATTGTCAAGAAGGCTGAGTATTTAAAATCCAAAGGGGATGCCGTGATAGGACAGTGCCACATCCAGCCACGCTGTTATAGTCCGCTAGCTAACACAGGCCTGATGTGAGCTGCAGTCATGTCCTTGAGATGTACTCTTAAAAAAACGTCAAATATGCAGCTGTGTAATTGGAATATTAGATAAAGTCAAAGAATTGTGAGTTATGACAGCCGCCTTAAACAAGAGGCAGTAACACCCCGCATACACACACACACACACACACAGTGGGAGAGTGCTGTGTAAAGGGAGATGGAGAGAAGGCAGGAGAGGAATGGAGGAGGAGGAGGAGGAGATGAATGATATATCTCCCCAGCCCTGATTTTCCACAATGATTGGAGGCCCTCTGCAAATGATGAGGGGGGCAGCTGTGAGAGGAGTTCAGAGGCTCTGCAGGTTCACGGCAAAGTCAACACCATCCAATCCCTCTAAAGTCTCACGCCGCTCAAAGAGGAGCCGTCATTTCCTGGAACAGCTGGACACTGTAGTTTCTAGCAAACATGACTCAGACAGGAGGGACTATTGCAGGGGTCTTCAATGTTTTTAAAGTCATGGACCCCTCAACTGAGAGAGAGAGACAGAGCACGGACCCCCAAGTATATCTATTGTATAAAATAAAGTTACATGTTGAACCGGGCCTGCAATAATGTATCGGTGGCCTTAAGCCTTTATGCATACCTTTTTAGTGCATAGAATACTAAGCTACTGGGGCGACATCTAGCCCCCCCCAGTAAGAGCATTCACCCCATGTAGGCCCAGGTTCGAGTCAGACCTGCGGCCCCCATCTCTCGCCCACCTTTCCAGTCCATCCATTGTCAAAAATAAAGGGAAAGACCCCAACAAAAATCTTTAAAAAACAGGAATACTAAGCTATTAAAATAATTATTGTTGGCATGATTTATTAATCATGTTTTAATTTTAAAGCTTAACAACTTGTTCATGTTAATTAATGTACATTACATTCAATTCCATGGCCAACGTTAATTAAAACAGCTCCACACAACTCACTCTGTATTTTTCAGTGTGACTATGTTCAGATTGTGACGTCGAAAAATGACCTCTTGTGAAGAGTCCATTGTGATGTTTTTGTGTCCTCCTTGGCTACTGGCAACTGCATGGGGGAGGGGAGGGGGAGGAAGGGGGGGGCGGTGCACAGTCACAGAAGGCTTGTATCATGTGGACAGTTTTGTTGTCGTTACTTAGAATTCCTCACGGGGGCGGCAGAAACTACGCACTGTAGCTTTAAACGTGCATGCGGCACGGTGAATCCGGATCTCAGTGACTACCTTACCGATGGGCCATGAAGCACATCATCATTGTTTGTTTTTTTCACAAATTGTGAAGCTGATTTACTTCTGCTAATAATATTGCAAAAAATATGTTAGATTCATACGAGGTCCCCAACCCCTGCAGTAACACTTATTGTTGGGGACTATTTTCAGCAGCGGATTAATCTACATTTGGGGCTTCAGTGAGTGTTTACAGCAGCAGGACACTGTGTGTGTGTGTGTGTGTGTGTGTGTGTGTGTGTGTGTGGTAATGAATGAACATGCCACCCAGTGCAACAGTGTGTTTGTAGTGTCAGTTGTTGGTTTTCTTCATAAACATACTTATTAACAGACCCAAATGGAGTTTGAAGATATATATATCTATATATATATATAGATATATATATATATTTTCCACAGTTTTCAGTGGTGATCCAGAATAAAAATCAGCAGCATTTAAGTAGACTGTTTTCTGCTTGGGGTTGGAGGTGTCTTAACATTCTGTTTTCTGTTTTATTTTATTCAATTTGTTCAAAATGGGCAGGGACATATGTGGAAAATCTGGAAAAATTCTTCGCCTGCAGATTCTGTGTGGCTCTTCCTTTAAAAACTTAAAAAATAATAAACATTTGAGACTCTGTTTAGAACAAAGTAGACATTATGTGGTCTGTGTATCAGCTGAAAGCCATCAATACAAATGGGACTAATTGTGGTTTTATTTCTGCCCTGTGACCCTCTCCAGCATACTGTAATAAGATCGCGTGTGTACCTACGTGTACAAAAAGAAAACCTGCATGGGTACTCGTCTCTCCACCCTCAATCGTTTACGCCCCACTGCCAAGTCAGAGGACTAATTATGCATTTGAGCGTGAGAGTTTAATTTGCACTTTACATTTGGAGTGATTGGCACTCGCATAACTTATGCTGAATGCTGTTTAACTACGGGGGAGGCGGGCGGTGTGCACTCGGCTCCATCACCCTGCCACTCCACTCACCCGAGTTATTCATGTTGCAGATAAATGTATATTCATGTCTTTGCAAAAAACCTGTGTACGTGTGAGTGTCCTTTTACCTCTGTGCGGGTTTGAATCAAAGCATACCACCATGTGTGTGTGCACCTAGCTTGAATATTTGATCTGAGCGCTGGTAGACAGAGATCTTGTTGTGAGGGTGAGGTGTTAGGGAGCGTATTTTCTTGACCTTAATATATGCATTTTAAGATGTTTGGACACCTATTGAATAACAGTCGCTTCAAATTTGAAACTAGTTGACACTATAACCCAAAAAAACGCCGTGTTGACCAAAGATTGTAAAGTTACGAAGTTAATCCACTCCACCGCCTACTCCCTCACAAGAAATGACGGGAATGATGGTCAGATCAATCCCTTTTCTTATTATATTGCGGGAAAAAAAATAATAATACCGAGGGCTGGATGTCTGTGTCCTCCTCATTGGTCGATACGGCCATGATGCCAGCGGGTGCAGTTGTGAGAACTTAGGAAAACACACACGCAAAAAGGCAGACAAACAGTGTTATTAAAATGCATGAAAACACAATATCGCTCTTACATACTATCAGCATGCGCACTCAAGCATTCAAACTGGAAAGCACGCATCCACACACACACACACACACACGCGCGCACACACACACACACTCTGCTGCCTCATCCCACCTGCACTTTCTAGTCCACTGCGAGCCAACCAAATGGCCTGCATCTTCCCTACTTCTTCTTTTCTCTTCTTCTGCCTTACTTCTGTTTTAGTTTTTTTTTTATCTTTTTGTCACACTCCCAAAACAATAACTCATTTTCCCTTCCTCTCTGTCTTCCAACACCCCTCCAACCTCGCTCCCCCTCTCCCTCCATCACTGAAAAATGCAACACCAACAATGTTCCTTTCTTTCCTCCAAAGCAGATCCCCATGTGGTCAAGCACATCACAGCAGCCCACCACTGGCCCCTTCGCTTTATTTTATGTATTTTTTTTGGCACACACACAGGCATACACACACATATCTCCCTAACTAGCAAACTATTTGTGAAGGGAGGAGGTAAGCAGATGTTGGGGACACAATTAAGAGAATGGAAAATTGCTACACAAAGGATTTTGAGAAGCGCTGCCGACGCGTCGCAGTCCCGCCTGCCTGTCTGTTCCGATGATAGTTAAGCACGTCTCATGTTTTGTAGAGCTCTGCCTCCTCTCTGCACCCCCCCGGGCCTGGGGCAACTCATTCTCAGAGCGAATCATGAAAGCCGGGATGGTCACGTGGTGTAGAGAAGTCGTCGATGGGATGTGAGGAGTCGGGAGAAATGTTCGGAAGCCAAAAGACGTGAACTAGAAATGAGGAAAAAGAAAGAGTTTCATTCTGTCCTTGTATTTTTCCATAGGAGATTTTGCTGATGGTGCACACTCCTTTTTTTAGCACTGGCCTACTTCACATCCAGATTGGAGCATCCTCACCTGCCCCGTGCACCTGGTCCTGATGCTGCTGCAGCTGTACAAGACCCGTTCTTTTATCTGTCTATCTCACACGGTGAGATGATGGAGGCCGGCTTAACTACTTTAAGTGGTTTAGAGGGGCTCTAAGCAATTTAGTTGAGAGACTCAAAAGAGATGAAATTGATAATAATGGTCATAATCAAAGCAGTAGAGAGACGTCTTGACTTTTTGCTCAGAGGATGATCCTAGTTCCCATAATGCATCAGAGTTTCTCCAAACCCCAAGTTGAGCTAACGCCGGTGACACCAGCTAGATTTATTTTCAAAACTCCCCTAAAATTACAGAAAAACATTATACAACAGTTTTCTCTGAGTTGTGAATTGATCCTGGTGTATATAAGTACTGGAGAAGTGGAAGTGCTGTGGCTCAAATATCGTGATTATTATGGGATATTAGAAATTGCTAAAACATACTGAAACAGTAGCAAAAGCAGAGAAGAGCCATCAAGTCAGAGAGCTGCCTTGGACCCCGTGATCCAGATTAACCCTTGTGTTGTCTTCCCTCCAACCGTGAAAAAAACCCGTTTTGGTTACTTTTATAATGTTGTGGTGCTTACTTTTAAAGTGTTTTTGGTGTTTTTTTCCAAAGTTTTTTGATGTTTTTAA
>NC_045743.1:21915772-21916268 GCF_008692095.1 Etheostoma spectabile | reverse complement strand
TTCAGCGCTTATTTCAACGGCCCATTTTGTTTTTGACTAAAAATAAATAAATAAACTGAAAACAGGTCAGTTTGACCCAAGGACAACACCAGGGTTAAGTCACATCCCCCAGGATATAGGTGAGAGCCCCTCCCATCCCTCCTCCCCTCATTTCCCCCCCAAAACACACACTGTTTTGGGTTATTTTTTCTCTCTGTGTTGACTTAAAAAAATAAAAAATAATATATTATATACTGTATATATTTAAAAACTGCACTGCACTAATTGCACTGTGATGTCTTCTTTGTGTCCCGTAGTCCCATGGCAATTTAATATTGCACTTTCTGGGGTGGTTTGTTTTTTTTTGCTTTGGATTCTTTCCTCTTTTTATCCTGTCTTGTGTTTGTGTCTTTCCTCCCCTGTCTTGTGTTGTTGGTCCTGTCCTTTGTCACCCTGAGTCTCTGTATATTCTGTTTCCGGTTTTATTTTGAAGTCTGGTTTTTGTCTCGTCCTGTCT
>NC_045743.1:21915681-21915762 GCF_008692095.1 Etheostoma spectabile | reverse complement strand
TACTTCCTGTGTCTTCCCGCTCTTGTGATTACCTGATGTTTCCCACCTGCTTCCCTGCCCTCTTGTCACCTGCCTCTCGTT
>NC_045743.1:21913993-21915671 GCF_008692095.1 Etheostoma spectabile | reverse complement strand
CGTTACCTTGTGTATTTAATGTCTGGGCTCCCCTTGTCTCTTGTCACATCCTTTTGTCCTGTCTGCCTGTCCCTGTTGATGTTTCTGGTCTTCCTTGTGTAGTTTTCCCCTTTGTTGGTTTTTGGGACTTAGTTTTTTTTTTAAATAAAGCCTTTTTTTATCCTTCAACCTACTCTGCTTTTAGAAATTATTACTTTTACTTTTTTGTTCATAGAATATAACATAATGTACTTTTGCTTAACCTTTTGCATGTCACCCAAAGCTGCTTTCTAAATAAGACACTCAAAAAAAGTATGAGTATCCAGATACGCAGTGATATACTGTACAACTTGGGTTTTGGCACAATGGGCTGCACAGACATCTGTATTTGGATTTTTTTCCTCATGCTAAGGACTTTTCTTGGAGGATGCATTGCTTCATACTCAAGTCTTTTCCCAGTATCAGATTTGTAACTGGCACGTTTGTGTCACTTTGTGCACAAGCTGAACGTATTTCCCCCTCCTAAAACCGCCATTCTGTTCACAAATGCATTTGCTGTTACTGTTTACAGCAATTTTCCAGCACAAACCACTCTCACTCTCATTTCCATGGCTTGGCAAAGCTCTGAGCCCCCCCCCTCCATTTTGAATGACAAGTCATTAGCTTGTTAAATTGCAATGGCGAATCCACTTATCCTCCCCACCAACTGTACACACGTCAGTAGAAAGCATGAAATTGTGCAAAGCTCATTGGGCTCACCTTCAAAACTACTTTGGTGTGGCGAGTTCCTGAATATTAATATAGGTTTTTTGTTGATACAAACGTTGTGTTATCTAAAATAAATTTCCATTGGCTGTGTCGTAAGCCTGCTGTTGTCCCTGGGTCGAATTTGACCCTTTTTTGAATCTCTAACCAGAAATATGGGTTTCATTTTAATCAAATTACTCAAAAACAACATGGATGGGTTCCTTGCAATGCTCTTTGCAAGTACAATTAATGAACACCACTTTCACTGAATTTGGAGTGTTTTTATTTTTCCCACTTTATTCATTCAGGAAAAAAATGTGAACGGTTTAAATGGTGTTCTAAACTTTGACATACAAGTCTCTGATTATCCATTGACCTACATTCTTCTAACATTAGTCAAAATTATTCATAGTTTCAGCTTTTTTTTTTTGTTGAGCAAAAAGGTCTCATACACAAGGTTTATTGATGACAAATTCAACAAAATAAGTGTAAAACATAGTGGTGAGAAGTTGGTGTTGATAGTGGTGGTAGAAAAAAGAATGGGTCAAATGTCTGAAAACAAAAACTTTTTTTTTTAAATGGTCAAAAAAAAGAGAGAAAAAGTGTGAAAAGAGTGTTAATTTTCCACTTTTGACGTTTTTGAGGAAATGGTCGGCGGGAAGATAACCCAAGGGTTTACTAAGGGAAGTGGTTGTCATAATCCTCTGATTTGCTACGCCACATTACGTCTCATTGTGTCTGTAAAACTGTCGTGATGTCTCTTGTGTGACATTGTGACATCGTGAGCACGCTGTATTTTATTTTGAAAATTAACCGGATGTTTAATCTTGTGTCTGTGGCTTGACTTCCTGTCCTGCACACATCTGCTGTGTGCTCAATTGCTGCGGAGCTCTCCGGCGTCCGGCCAATAGAAGCTCTGGGTATCTTCTCCGGAGGGCTGGGGACCGCCGGA
>NC_045743.1:21912540-21913983 GCF_008692095.1 Etheostoma spectabile | reverse complement strand
AGTCGGGACGCAGCCGCTCAGCAGACAGTGGAAATACACACATTGACTCTAAGGGAACCCTGAGGACTCCTCCGCCGTTCTGGAGCGGATCCGCAGACGTTCTCCACCCGGTGGAAATCAAGAGTTACCCTCCTGTGAGTGCACACATCTAGTATTTATTCCCCAACTTCAGCTGCAGATGCTCAGATTGCCTCCTGAATTATTAAATGAAATCAGATTGACCGTTATCACAGGAGAAGAATGTGAGCGGCTGTGGTTGGCCATAAAGAAATCTGAGCAGAGATTAGAGGAAGTAGATAGCACATAACAGCCCTGCACTTTTCATTCAGTTTGGGAGTGTAAGATTGATGAGCGACTGCATCTTTTCTGCTCTTCTTTGAGCCCGTGCTGCAGACGAATGGAACTTAAAGATATGTATTTACGATCTTTAATGTGCCTGTGCAATCCTGGCATTCTTGTTGCAGGCTGCGATGCAGCACAGAGATATGGCCTGGATCAAAGTGTTGGAGATGTTGAGAGGAGACAAGTCCACTCTGCATCAACCTGCAGAGACATAGACAAGGCCTTTATCACACACTCAGATGGTTAATGTGGTTTGTTAAGTCACTTTACTTTTTTTTTTCCATACTTTTTATCTGACCTTTCAGCTCTTATTCTTCCCTGGCTCCATCTCCTGCATGGCATCTGTATGAGCCTTTTCCTTTATATCTCACTTTCAGATATTTTAGGTTGGAGTTCTGCCAGACCTTCCTCCACAGTGCCGCGGAGGAGGGTCTGGCTAGTCCACGCAGCATTCTGGTATGGGAGAAAAACATGCTCTGATTTTATTGGCTTTTCTTTGAACCAATCACGGAACGGTGACTCTGCAGAGAGAGCCTCAGACCGTGGTGGAATGTAACTAAGTACATTTTGTCAAGTACTGTATGTACAAATGTTGAAGTACTTGTACTTGACTTGAGTCTTTCACATGCCACTACTACTTCTACTCCGCTACATTTCAGAGAGAAATATTCTACTTTTTACTCTTGGGGCGGCTGTGGCTCAGTGGTTGAGCGGTTGCCTGCCAATCGGAAGGTTTGTGGTTCGATCCCCGCCCCTGCAGTCATTGTCGAAGTGTCCTTGGGCAAGACACTGAACCCCGAGTTGCTCCCGATGCTGCGCATTGGAGTGTGAATGTGTGTGAGTGTTTATCTGATGAGCAGGTGGCACCTTGTACGGCAGCCCCGGCCACAGTGTATGAATGTGTGTGAATGGTGAATGTTTCCTGTAGATGTAAAAGCGCTTTGAGCAGTTGTTAAGACTGGAAAAGCGCTATATAAATACAGCACATTTACATTTACTCTCTGACCGCTTCAGTTCCTAGTTACTTTAATTACTAGTTACTTTAGTTACTCCTCTAAATTCATCTGACAGCTTTAGTTACTAGTTACTTTAGTTACTAGT
>NC_045743.1:21912310-21912530 GCF_008692095.1 Etheostoma spectabile | reverse complement strand
ACTCCACTACATTCATCTGACAGCTTTAGTTACTAATTACTTTACACATTCAGATTTCTGCACACTCATTTGAAATTAGGAAAAATTTGAAGTTGGAGAAAAGGTTGTAAATTGCAAAATATTGCTGAATATTACAATATGTTTAAAATCGCAATATAATATCGTATCATGGCATAAGTATCGTGATGATATCGGGAGGCTTCTGGTGACCCCCCCCCCC
>NC_045743.1:21909335-21912300 GCF_008692095.1 Etheostoma spectabile | reverse complement strand
CCCCCCCCCCCATGGAGGCGAGTTCTGCAATTAAAATGGCTGTCGAGTGTGTGGATGAGGCCACAAAGAAAGCAGAAGGCGAGGGACCTGTGGTCGAAAATGAGGGCCATCCAGCACCAGAAACAATCCCATAAATGTAACGTTGTTGCTATCTAGACATATTAATATCTCAAAAATCAGTTTTCCCAGCTCTCCCGTTCTCCTTCCTCTCCTCGGCTGACCCTGTTCGCTCAAACCTTCAGAGGCGAGCAGAGAGACTACGGAGCAGAACTACAGCGAGCATGGATCCTTGATGTGGCCCCTCTGGGCCTCCCCCGCAGAGGGGCTGGTGTTTAATCAAGCCCCTGGCTTTAAACTCCCAGCATGCCTGTGCTCCCCTGACCCCCGGCATCTGCAAGAACCCACACACTCTATTCTAAGATACCTGTCCTTGAGATCTCTCCCCTTTTTACAGCGGTGTGTGTTTAGCTGACATTGCTAATCCAGAGAATGTACTGCACACACGCACGCACACACACACACACACACACACACACACACACACACACTGCACAGCTGAGAAAAAACCTTCCCTCCTTCGCTAATAAATTGTCGAGGGGTTTAAAAGTGCATGAGCATGTAACTAAGTACATGTACTCAGTACTGTACCTAAGGCCAAATGTTGAGGTACTTGTACTTTACTTGTGTCTTTTACTTTTGATGCCACTTTCTACTTCAACTGTGCTACATTTCAGAGAGAAATATATTATTTTAATACTTTAAAGTGCTCACATTGTGCTTTTAACGGACTTACCATCTCCAAATGTTATAATGCTCGGCTAGCTGCTAGCATTGGACGCCCTCATACTCTGCTTCTGACTGGCTAGTAGTCCTTACCTAGGTACTGTCAGGACCCTCATACTCTGCTTCTGACTGGCTAGTAGTCCTTACCTAGGTACTGTCAGGACCCTCATACTCTGCTTCTGACTGGCTAGTAGTCCTTACCTAGGTACTGTCAGGGCCCTCATACTCTGCTTCTGACTGGCTAGTAGTCCTTACCTAGGTACTGTCAGGGTCCTCATACTCTGCTTCTGACTGGCTAGTAGTCCTTACCTAGGTACTGTCAGGGCCCTCATACTCTGCTGCTGACTGGCTAGTAGTCCTTACCAAGGTACTGAGCATGTGCAACCTCACTCTGGAGCTAAAACAGAGAGCTCAACACACAGGGTGAAAAGAGGAACTGCAGCAATGTGCAGCACAACCAAAATATGGTGATTTTAGAAAATGAAACTATGTAATCCTATTCTGATAAAACCTCTATATACAATCATGCAACTGAAAATTAGCAAAATATGAGCACTTTAAGTACATTTTCCTGATGATACTTTCAAACTTTCACTTAAGTAACCTTTTAAATGCAGGGCTTTTACTTGTAAAGTATTTTTTTTTTACTTAACTTAAAGGATTTGAATACTTCTTCCATTACTGGCTTTCAGTCCTCTAACAATCCAGAGACATATTACCTTATACTTCCAAAATTATCCACTGCACCAATTACACACAACTCCCAACTTGGCTCCTACAGCCGTAAAACAACAAATCAGAGCTTGAAGGTATTTTCTTGTCTGTTACCACGGTTTTAACTTCCTGAGTGCTCCAGTTAGCCATCTATTAGCAGCGGCGGCGGCTGATTCTCTGCTCCTAATCCCAGGGCCTTGACCACAGAGAAGGTCTTATCAGCGCCGCGTGTGCTGCCCATCTTAAGCCTGCGCTGATGGATTTGGCTGAGCGCTCGATGGCTGGAGTTTTAAGCAGATTCATATCGGGGTGATTGAAGGAGCCGGGGCTTTGGTTGGCTAGTGTTAGCGCTGGTGGGGCTGTTATTGCATACGCAAGGGGGGCCAGTGACACCGTAACCGCGGTGATGGATAAAGAGGCTGGGATTTTTTGAACGAAGAGGGAGAGGTGGGAAATAGAAGAGAAGAGGGGAGACAGGGGAAGAGGAGAATAAGAAAGAAAATGGTGTGTAGAGCGGGTTATAAAGCACATATGTGAAATGCATTCCATGTAAAATAGATAAGATTATTTTTACTATTGTTATTATTATTATTATTAGATTATAGTCAAAAGTGGGAAAGCCTTAAAATGTGTTATGTGACAGAAGGACAGACTCTAATGCACGGCTCACTGGGAAGGTATTTATTAAGGAAAATGAGGGTAGGGAGAGGGAGCGGGGAGGCGGACGTCGGAACGCAGAGGCGGAGGACAGGTGGGGACTCGGTGACCAGGAGAGGAAAGTGGACGGGGGACCCGGAAGGAACCCAGGCTGTGGGTCGGGGAGGAGACACAGGCACGAGGAGGAGAGGTGGAGAGGAGGGGACGCCGTAGGAGAGTGGCCGAAGAGGAGACACAGGCACAAGGAGTTGAGATGAGGAGGGGACGCTGAGGGAGAGGGACCGGGGTCCGAAGCCAGCTGACCAGAGGAGAGAGTAACTGAAAGGAGAACACAGGGAATGCAAGTACATGAAAACACAAGGAAAACCCTAGGAATTATATCAAAGGAGTTTTGTCTGTCAAAGTTCACCAATGCAGTGGAAGCAACGATCAGGTGAAGAGTGAGTGAAGAGCCGGGGTAGATATACTGAGGTTGATGATGATGGCTGGCAGGTGTGAACGGCGGGAGCGGGTGATGACGAGCAGGTGTGGCGGAGAGGATCACTGATAGTAGACGGGAGGTAGGTGTGGGCAATCAGCTGGCTTCGGACTGGAGAGGGGGAGGAAAAAGGAGAAAACAAAACAAAAACAAGACAGGACTATAGAAAATGCAGAGAAAACAATACTCACGGCCAGCTGGACCCCAACCATGACAGTCCCCCTTCCTCAACGGACGCCCCCCAGGGGAACTGCCAGGCTTGTCCGGGTGGGTCCTGTAGAAGTCTTACAGCAAGGTTTTATCCAGGATCTGGCTGGTCGGAACCCAGGAACG
>NC_045743.1:21896475-21909325 GCF_008692095.1 Etheostoma spectabile | reverse complement strand
TCCGGGCCGTAACCGGCCCAGTCCACGAGGTACCAGTAACCACAACCCTTGTGTCTCACATCCAAGAGGCGGCGTACCATGTAGCCCGGGTGGCCGTCGACAAGTCGTGGGGGAGAAGGAGCTGCCACAGGGACGGTGAGGGAGCTGGTGGTCACGGGCTTAATCCGGGAGACATGGAACACGGGGTGGACTTTGAGGTGAGGAGATAGTTTGAGCTTGACTGTCATGGGGTTCAGGACTGTCTCGATCTCGTAGGGACCCACAAATCGGGGCGTGAGTTTCTTGGAAAATGTTTGCAATGGGAGATCTTGAAACAACCACACCTTTTGGCCGGGCTGGTAAGCAGGGGCAGGTCGTTGGTGGTGATTGGCCAGGCGCTTATTACGTGATGCCGTTCGTTGTAGTGCAGCTCTGGCCTCCCTCCACACCCGTTGACATCGGCAAAGATGAACTTGTACCAATGGAACGGCCACCTCTTTTTCCAAGGCTGGGAGGAGCGGGGGATGGTATCCAAGGGCACACATGAAGGGGGAGATCCCTGTGGCAGCGCTGGGCAGAGAGTTGTGTGCATACTCTATCCACGGAAGATGACTGCTCCAGGAGGATGGGACACGGTACGCCACACATCGAAGAGCCGCTCCCAGGTCCTGGTTGGCTCGCTGGGTCTGTCCGTTCGTCTGGGGATGGTAGCCGGATGACAGGCTGGCGGTGGCTCCCAGTGCCCGACAGAAGGATGTCCAAACTCGAGATGTAAACTTGGGTCCCCGGTCGGAGACGATGTCCAGAGGGATGCCGTGGAGCCGGAAGACGTGGTGGACCAGGAATTTGGCGGTCTCCAACGCCGAGGGCAGCTTGGGTAGGGGAACAAAGTGGGCAGATTTAGAAAATCGGTCCACCACGGTCAGGACTACAGTGTTACCTTGAGAGATGGGCAATCTGGTGACAAAGTCTAGGGCGATGTGGAACCAGGGCCGACAGAAGTGGACGGAGCATATCGGCGGGCGGACAATGGGATGGCTTGGCGCGGGAACACACCTCACAAGTGGCCACAAAGTCCCGGCAGTCCCTCTCTGCCGAATCCCACCAAAACCGCTGGCGGAGTAAGAACAATGTTCTCGCCACGCTGAGATGGCAGCTGAAGCGGGAGGCGTGTTCCCACTGCAGGACCTGGGAACAGGCATTAGGGGGGACGTAGAGGCAATCCGCGGGTCCGGTGTCGGGGTCGGAGGACTCTTGTGGTTCTTGTGGTCAGTCCACACGAGAAACGGCTGTTGGGCTCCCTCCAACCAGTGTCTCCATTCCTCTAGGGCTAGTTTTACGGCCAATAGCTCCCGATCCCCCACGCAGTAGTTTTGTTTAGTGGGGGTGAGGCGTTTGGAAAAGAAGGCGCAGGGGTGTAGTTTCTGGTCGGAAGGTGAGCGTTGGGACAGGAGGGCCCCCACCCCTACGTCCGAAGTGTCCACCTCCACTACGAATTGAAGGGAAGGGTCAGGGTTAGTGAGGATGGGAGCTGAGGTGAACAGGGATTTGAGGTGGGAAAAGGCTGCAGCGTCCTCTGGAGACCAGACAAAGGGGACTGAGGGGGAGGCAAGGCGGTTGAGCGGAGCGGCCACGGAACTATAATTGCAAATGAACCGTCTGTAGAAGTTTGCGAAACCCAGAAAACGTTGTAGTTGTTTAACGGATGCGGGGACGGGCCAGTCTACCACGGCCTTACTCTTGGCTGGGTCCGCTCGTAACTCTCCGCATTTGATCACAAAACCGAGGAATTGGACTGAGGGAGACTGAGGTCCACGTCTGAGGGAGACTGAGGTCTCAACGACGTGCTGCGCGGTTTCCTCCACCGCGCCTTCTTTTCCAAAAGCCTCACCTCGAGAAAACAATACTCACGGCCAGCTGGACCCCAACCATGACACAATGATTGTCTTAATGTGTAAAGTAATTAGTAACTAAATTAACTAGTAACTAAAGTAACTAGTAACTAAAGCTGTCAGATGAGATGTAGGGGAGTAACAAACGTAACTAAACTAAAGGCTGTCAGCATTAATGTAGTGAGATAACTAAAGCGAAATAAGCTATACATAGTAACTAAAGTAACTAGAAGCTAAGCTGTCAGATGAATGTAGTGGAGTAACAAAGTACTAGTACTAAAGTAACTAGTAGCTCAAGCTGTCAGATGAATGTAGTGGAGTAACTAAATTAACTAGTAACTAAAGTAACTTGTAACTATTAGCCCTTTACTATATGTCATACCCACTGTCTCTCCCCCTTCATGTCTACATCTGTCCAAAGAAAAGTAATGGCTTAACATGCTCAAAACAATAATCTTAAAAAAGACTCAAGTACAAATACCACAGCATGTGTACCTAACCCTCAAAATTTCAAATTAAAACTTTTTCTAAGTTTTTATATAAGTTTTTGTTGCTTTTTTTTTTTTTTTTTTGGGACATTTTTGTCCATTTTTTTTCTTCTTTTCTAAACGCTATCAAATTGAATAAGACACCCACATTCTGAAAATGGGTCACATTTGTCCAGAGGACTATAGAAGGGTAAAGCACAGTATTGTAAGTGAAGTAATTTACTTTAAGTTACATTCCACCACTGCCATGCATAGCGCATAGTATGCATAGTATTAATCCCATTGAGTATTTGCTCCGCAGTGAGTGTGGCTTCTGTGCTGGGAGCTTCTTTTTTTTATTAGCCAGTCTATCAGCATAGTAAATAAGAGCTGTGACCCCCTCCTGACCCGGCCCCCCTGGCTCAGATAAGCACCGCAAACACAGTGGGAAGTGGCTGAGGCCGTCGCCGTCACACGCCGCCGAGCCCACTAAGCCCCCTGCCCCGCCACACCGCCAGACGCCAACCGCACTCTCCAAATGGTCTGGATGTGTCTGTGTGTGTGTGTGTAGTGGGAGGGGGGCGCTTGTTTCTTAGGTGTTTATGTGTGCGCACACTCATCTGCACACACGCGTGTCACTTCTTATTTTTTGTCGTGCTGTGTTTTTCCCCTCACCTTTGTCTGCCGTGCTCCGGCGACACGCCATCACTGCGTTGACACATCCATCGCTCTCTGTGCTTTATGGCCAACCGAGGAAACGAGGTAAACAAAGCCTGCGAAAGAAGGAGCCATTTTTTCTCTTTTATGGTTTGCAATTTTTCACGGGCTTCGGGGAAAGGGCCGCGTCAAGCGAGGGGCAGAAATTTTATCCGTAACATTTGTTTTAAACAAACTTATGCTATGTCTATCTCCCAGGGTTCTCCACTCTGTGGATGTTATGTGTGTGTGTGTATATATATATATATATATATATATGTGTGTGTGTACATTTTTTTTTTTTTTGGCATCTTCAGCCATGTCCCTCTCCTTCTGCACAGTCCTCAAGGCCTGTGTCTGACATCATGGTCGATGACAATCTGTGTTTATTTTTCTGTCCTTTGACGATAATGTGCATGGCACCAAGGTTGAATGAGAAGCTACGGAAAGAAGAGCAGAATATTTATATATATATTATATATATATATATATATTATATATATATATATATATAAAAAATACCAAAAAAAGAAGAGAGAATTCAGGCCTTTCTCAGCAGTAACCATATGAGGGCAACACTTCTTGCAATGAAGCAAGGTTACACATAAAGCCTCGCTTGAGAAAAAAGCAAAAAGTCTCCTTAAGCATCTTAGTCAGATGCAGACGGGACTCTTGGAGAATCTTTTCGCCACTCTGGGTCAGGGCCGATTTAGCTTTAGTAAAGAAACGTGTATGACTTTTTGACTGTGTCGGGACGTACAGTATGTTTAACTGGAAGATGGGACAGTTAGGCTTAGGATATGATGGTGGGTGTCTATATAAAAGAGACTTCAGATGCAGTATAAAGGGACAACTAAGGTCTATATAAAAGAGACTTCAGATGCAGTATTAGGGGACCACTAAGGTCTATATAAAAGAGACTTCAGATACAGTATTAGGGGACCACTAAGGTCTATATAAAAGAGACTTCAGATACAGTATTAGGGGACCACTAAGGTCTATATAAAAGAGACTTCAGATACAGTATGCAGGGACAACTAAGGTCTATATAAAAGAGACATCAGACACAGTACTAGGGGACCATTAAGGTCTACATAAAAGAGACTTCAGTCACAGTATTAGGGACCACTAAGGTCTACATAAAAGAGACTTCAGATACAGTATTAGGGGACCACTAAGGTCTATGAGACTTCAGATACAGTATTAGGGGACCACTAAGGTAAGGCTCCTGTCTGACTTAGGTTGCTATGTTACGTGTCATTTTGTATTTCTTTAAATACCATTTTAGTTTTACACACTGTGTGTAACATGTAGTCTAAAACTGAAATCTACGATAAAATAATATGAAGAAAGGCAACGCTTTGAATGTATTAAATGCGCAGTGTGATGGATGGAAGGAAGCATCTTAAAGACATGCAAACAGCAGATGTCAGAAGTGTAGTCCAAAGACAGATTTTCAGGCTGTTACTATCATATCTCGCTGTTGCACAGATTTACATTTAATTGCACTGCTTTAAACAAGAATGGCCTCCGAGTGGAAAGCATTTATAGTCCCTGTCTCTCTGGGGTCACGTGCTTGTCTTGTGATTTTTCTCCAAGCATATGGCAATTAGCTGCACTAAAGCAATTACGCAAACAAAAAAGCTGAGGAGCACGGCATATGGGGGGGGGGCTCTTTTTTTTCCAACAGATGCAGAAAAAGATTGTAAGAAAAAAGGAAAAGCAAGCTGAGAGATGGAATTTCTTGTCATCCATCTCAGGGACTGCCATTTCAACTCCCCTTCCCCTCTCTCTCTCTCTCTCTCTCTCTCTCTCTCTCTCTCTGTCACTTTTCAGCAGCTATTGTTCTCAGTGGGGTGATTTTTCTTTTTTCCTCTTCAGACACGATAAAGGAGTGCACAGTCATATCCCCAGCACAGCTTCAGCAAAACAAAGAGTTACAGTGAAAAATGAGAGACCCCTCCGCACACAGCCAAACCCCCACACACACACACACACACACACACACACACACACACACACACACATACACACAACCTGCTTGCTGAGCCTTAGATGGAGGTCAAATGGTTGATGACTATTCTGCTTCAATACAGTTAGCTGTTCCTTTTCTGCTTTTAACTTGTCAAATACCCTCAATGTTTTCCTTCACACATCCCAGGAATATGAAAGCACCATTGCTTCTTGACTTCACCATGACGTGTGTGTTGCAAATACTTATGTGTTATGCCACTGTTTCCTTTTTCATCAATGCAGGATGAACAGGGTGAATAGAGAGGCCGCTGGGAGATGTGCTTGAAAATGACCAGAGTACAGGCAATTCGGAAATTCTCTCCAGACAGTGATGGGATAGATATGAGACATCTATTCATGAGATGTCCGTAATTATTTTGGGCTCGTTATTAACTGTGGATCTCTGCAGCATTTGGAAATGGTATCCTGTCCCATGGTGGGCAGCGTAATGATGGCTTACGGAGGCAGCGGCTGAGCCTCTTTATCGGATGTCATTTCCTGCTTCGGCTCTTCTCTGACATTTTGTTTTTTTTATTACTATTTCATGTTCCAAGGATTACATGCGAGACGAGATGTGTTTTTTTTTTCCCCTGTCGCTGCGTGCCATCTTCCTTTTCTTAATTCTCCATCTTTCACTCTCTCACAACAGCAATGTAGATATCAAAGGATTGGCGTGCTGATATTGCTTCCTTTCTCACTTGCGCCTCCTTAATCATTTCCACACACACACACAAACACACACACATTGAGGCCTCTGAGAAACATTGCATCTGAAAGCTGTCACTGACTTCACTCAGGCAGATCAATGGTGTTCTGATGAAGCAATCATTTATTATGAATTATTAAGGATTACAGCCTTTAGGAAGAGTTAGATCATGGCATTTATTTGCTTATGGCATTAGAACAGGCACTTTATAACATGTGTGTGAGCTCTGAGCGACCGTTTGCTTTTGAGCTTAAACCCCCCAAAAACACCGCGGAGCCTTTTTATTTGCGCTGTAAAGTGAAGCCTTTAGTCAGCAAACATGGCTTTTGCTAAAGCCCTTGTTGGGATTGCGGGGACGAATTGTGCAAACACGCTGTGCACAATGCTGCCATCAACAGACTGCTTTACACTGCGTGACTCAGAGCGTCTGGCCGCATGCAAGCTGACCTTTGAACTCCATTATCACTTAATAATGCCACTTATCATGCCACATATTGTTTGAGCATTAGTTTTTTTTTGCACAAAGGACTAAATGAAGAAGTAAAGATGCCATTTGCCAACTAATAGCGAGCTGTGGGCAGACTGTCGTTTAGCTGTGTCAACTGCCATTCACCCCACCCTCACACTGACTGACTGCTAGTGTTCTAATGTAAATCCTATGTTAAGCACCATTCTCACTTTTCAACAGCTTGCTCATAGCTAAGGAGGGGGATGGGGTGACACATTAAAAGACAGGTAGAGAGAGAGAGAGATTCAAGATGTAATGCCAACAATTGTTCCTGTGTGATCAATACAGTGGTGTGAAAAAGTGTTTGCCCCCTTCCTCATTTCCTGTTCCTTTGCCTTTTGTCCACACTTAAGTGTTTCGGAACATCAAACCAATTTAAACAATAGTCAAGGACAACACAGTAAACACAAATGCAATTTGTAATGAAGGTGTTTATTATTAAGGTGAAAAAAAATCCAACCATCCTGGCCCGTGTGAAAAAGTGATTGCCCTTAAACCTAATAACGGTTGGGCCACCCTTAGCAGCAACAACTGCAACCAAGCGTTTGCGATAACGTGCAATGAGGCTTTTACAGCGTCCTGGAGGAATTTTGGCCCACTCATCTTTGCAGATTGTCCTAATTCAGTTACATTAGAGGGTTTCGAGCATGAACGGTTCCTTTAAGGTCATACCACAACACTCAATAGGATTCAGGTCAGGACTTTGGCTAGGCCACTCCAAGTCTCTTTTTGTTTTTCTTCAGCCATTCGGTGGTGGACTTGCTGGTTGTTTAGGATCATTGTCCTGCTGCAGAACCCAAGTTTGTTTCAGCTTGAGTACACAACAGATGGTCGGACATTCTCCTTCGGATCTCTTGGTAGACAGCAGAATTCATAGTTCCTTTTATCACGGCAAGTTTCCAGTCCTGAAGCAGCAAAACAGCCCAGACCATCAAACTACGACCACCATATTTACTGTTGGTATAAGGTTCTTTTTATGAAATGCAGTGTTCCTTCTACGCCAGATATACTTGACACACACCTCCAAAAAGTTCCACTTTTGTCCATCGGTCCACAGAATGTTGTCCCAAAATCTTGGGGATCATCAAGATGTGTTGTGGAGATTGAGACGAGCTTGATGTTCTTTTTGCTCAGCAGTGGTTTTCTCCTTGGAACCTCTCTCTCCCTTGGAACTGTCCCCTCTGCTTTCAAAACAGCTGCTGTCACCCCGGTTCTTAAAAAACCTGGTCTGGATCCCTCTTCCCTTAATAACTACCGCCCTATATCCAACCTCCCCTTTCTGTCTAAAACCCTCGAACGTATAGTTGCCTCACAATTACAAACTCATCTCCTTGCCAATAACCAATTTGCCCCCTCCACAGCACAGAAACTGCTCTGGTCAAAGTCTTCAACGACCTACTCACTTCTGCTGACACCGGTTCCCTCAACATCCTTATTCTTCTTGACCTGAGTGCAGCCTTCGATACTGTGAGCCATAACATTCTACTCACCAGACTCAAAGACCTTGGTATCGAAGGTACTGCACTCACCTGGCTCCGTTCCTACCTTTCTGACAGATCTCATTTCATCTCCCTTCATAACCACATCTCTGCTACTGCCTCAGTCACCCAAGGCTTTCCCCAGGCTCCGTACTCGGCCCCCTTCTTTTCATCATCTACCTCCTCCCCCTTGGTCAATACTCCGCCATTTCAACCTAAACTTCCACTGTTATGCCGATGACACCCAGATCTACCTCAGCACCAACTCCCCCCACAATCCCCCCCTCTACCACATCAACTCCTGTCTGTCAGCAATCAAAACCTGGATGACCACAACTTTCCAACTAACAGCAATAACAGATTCCTCCTCATCGGCTCCAACCACTCTCTGCAAAGCCAACACCCCACTCTTATCATTGACCCACCATCGTCTCCCCTCTCCCAGGCCCCGCACCGTGTGTATTTTTTATTCAACCCTCTCCTTGAGCCCACATCCGTCAAGTCATCAAAACCTCCTTCTTTCACCTTTGAAATATTGCTAAAATCAGACCCTCCACTCACTGCCTCTGCTGCCGAAAGACTATTCATGCCTCATCCCTCACGACTCAACTATTCAACTCACTACTCTCCTCGGCATCAGCTCAACCTCCATTAAGGCTCCAATGGTTCGAACTCAGCTGCACGTCTCATCACCCGCCCACATCCGGCACCACATCACTCCAGTCCTAAAACAGCTTCACTGGCTTCCCATCTCTCACCGGATCACATACAAGATCCTGTCCTCACCTACAAAGCCATCCCCACCTTGCCCCGTCATACCTCACTGTCCTGCTCTCCCCCTACCACCTTCACGGGCCCTCAGTCCACCACAGCCGGTCTCCTCTATGTCCCCAAGTCAAAGCTCCGCAGTTTTGGGGACCGAGCCTTTTCCGGCAGCTCCAAGGCTGTGGAACTCCTCCTCCCCCATAGATCCCATCTCTGAGTCCCTCACCATTTTTCAGTCCTGTCTGAGACCCTCTTTTCGGTTCTGCCTATCCTTAGTTTTTTTTTTTTTAAATACACTGTCTTTACCCTGTTAAGCGACTTTGAGCTCGGGAAAAGCGCTATACAAATTCATTTTATTATTATTATTATTAAACTCTGCCATGCAGGCCATTTTTGCCCAGTCTTTTCCTGATGTGGAGGCATGAACGCTGACCTTAACTGAGGCAAGTGAGGCCTGCAGTTCTATGGACGTTGTGTGGGGTCTTTTGTGACCTCTTGGATGAGTTGTCGCTGCGCTCTGGGGTAATTTTGGGCGGCCGGCCACTCCTGGGAAGGTTCACCACTTTTCCATGTCTTCGCCATTTGTGATAATGGCTCTCACTGTGGTTCGCTGGATTCCCAAAGCTTTGGAATGGCTTATAACCCTTTCCAGACTGATGATCTCAATTACTTTCTTTCTCAATTGTTCCTGAATGTCTTTGGTCTCGGCATGAGGTGTAGCTCTTTTAAGGATCTTCTGGTGGACCTTACTGTGTCAACAGCTCCTATTAAGTGATGCCTTTATTGTGAACAGGTGTGGCAATAATCAGGCCTGGGTGTGGCTAGAGAAATTGACTCAGGTGTGACAACCACAGTTATAGTATGTTTTACAAGGGGGGCATACCTTTTTCACACAGGGCGTGATGGTTTGGATTTTTTTTACCTTGAATAATAAACACCTCATTTACAAATTGCATTTTGTGTTTACTTGTGTTGTCCTGGACTATTGTTTAAATTGTTTTGATGTTCCGAAACACTTAGTGTGACAAACTGCAAAGGAACAGGAAATGAGGAAGGGGGCAAACACTTTTTCACACCACTGAGGTTTTGGACAGATTAGGGACTTTTGCTGGCTAACTGGGTGGCCTTTGTGTGTGATGTTTAGGCTGGTGGCATGGGGGAAGCTGGTGTCAAGCAATGGGAGACAAGTGCACATGAACAGGATATAAATCCTGGGGAAATTCCTTTGCACGCACCATCTCTGGGAACGCCAGCTGATGAAATCCTAATCCGGTGACGATGTTTCTCAGGGCTGAACTGGAAAAATAAGAGTCACAGACGTGTAAGGTATTGACATATTTTTCAAAAAAAAAAGTCACAAACATAGACTGTATTACCACATCTGCTCATTTGCAGTTTGGTTGACATAAAGCCCCAAAAAAGTCAAGGCAAAATGTTCCTCAGCCATCAGAGAATTTAGCTAATTAAGCAAATCAATGATTCCAATTTGTTAAAGCAGGCTCCTACACAGCTGTGTCACAGCCTTGATATGAAAGCGCTCTGCTTCTGTGGGATTTCTGCCAAATTCAGTACTACAGTTTGAAAAACAGTTTTGGGTCCTTTTGGTTTGGCGCACAATGCTATAATATATTATAATATATATATATATATATATATAAAATATGCAGCCTTGCGTTTTCCAAGTCCTGTAAGGGAATGTAGGCGGATGGTGTGGACGGATGTGAGATGAGGAGTGTGATTTGATATGGATAAGAATCAATAAGTCCCCTAATTTAAAGCAAACACACTTGTTTATTTCTTCTTTCAGTGTCTCTGCTCCCCCCCCTTCTCAAAATCAATTCCTCTTTCTCAAATCCTAAAACGTTTTTCCTCTGATTTGTTCCCCAGCAGCTTGTCCCCCTTCTTGCCGTCCTTGCCGATCCCCCGAGCCCCTGGGACTAATCTGCCTGGGCATAGGGGTTAGGGGGGTCCTGATCCTGAGGAACCTCCCGCTTCATTCCCCGCCTCCATTTCACAACACTTAGCTCCCCAGTGTTTCTCATTACGCTCCCCCCCCCCCCCCCCCCGTTCCTTACCAAACCCCCTGGTATCGGAGTTAAATGGAGAAGTGAAAGCCTGGAGGGGGCTTGAGGACTTTCTGGGGGCCTGAGCTCAGCTCTGCTCTGTAGGCCAGGAATAGAGACATTCCCTGGGCTTGGGAGGCTGACCCTGGGGGCTCGGGACCTGTGTGAACCTAGCTTAATTATATTAGCTGGAGCATTTAGACCCCTTGGCCTTGGCTTTCAAAAGCAGTTTAAGTGAGGACGGTTTTCATCACCGCCTGATTTGAAACCCCCCCCGCCCCCCCCAGTGTGTGGGTGCGCAGCACTAAGCTCCGTCATCATAACTATTTGTCGGACAAGGTCACGTCACATTAACTAGTGATGTCCCCTTGTTTCATCTTTCTATCACAGCTTCTTTTGTAGTCAGCCGCCACGGAGTGACAGTCCTGGTCTGCCCTGATTTCATTCAGACTGGCTGGGTGGTCACGCTCACACACACACACACACACACACACACATGAAAAATTTGGAAAACACATACATACCCATACACACACACACTCACACACAGACACACATGCACACAGGGAAATTTGAAAAACACATACATACACACACTTACTCACTCACACACAGACAGACACACACTCAGATATGCACACACTCAAACACATGCGCAACTCACTTTCTCACTTCTCCCTCGCTCTATCACCTACACACACACACACACACACAAACACACCAGCAACAGAATAAACATCAGGCCACTTACGTTATTTGCACTACAAAGAGTGTATATATTCATTTATTTTTGCTATAGTGCTTATAATATTACAGTATTAGCACACACACACCCCTTCCCCATTATGAACGCATGTGAAAAACTACAAAGTTTGCTAGGCTAAAAGATAAAAGATCGTTAATATCACAATAAAAAAATGTACGCTGTTAATAACGCCTTTAACTGACAGCACTAGTTCATCCGTGTGTCTCTGCGGTGGAGCAGGTTCATTCTCATGTCTCTGGATCCCTCACAGGTTGGGGAGCTGGCTGTTGGCTCCAATCGCAGTTGGACATGGTTAAAAGAAAAAAAAATGAAATGAATAATTAACAGTCACTTGAAAGCATGAACATGTAGTGCCTACCCATGTAATGCGTCTCCACACAATGCATTATCATATCCCAAAGGACCAGAGAGTTGAAATTAGCATTGTGTTCTACCTAATTGCTCAGCTCTGGCAAATTAACGTGCCCTTATTCAACCTTGTGTTTGTGAAATGCTATTCAGGCTGTTTGTTTCATGTTTAAATCAACGTATTTACACATGAAAAGACTAACCACCTCTGTTAATTACACTAAATGTTAGATTGTGTTAGCTGGCTCAGGCCTATTTAACAAGGCTCAAAGCTGCAGCTCCTGCTCTGCCTGCAGGGAACCATAAGCAGCTCTAATCAATGCTAGCATGTTCGCTAATGCTAATTGCTAAAGTAATTTACAGAGAAATACTGAGTGTGGATACTCATTTCTTTCAGAAACTCCCTTGCACGGCACAGTAGCATTAATAAATACTAAGCTTTTAGCATGGCTACTGGGAATGAAGGCACTTCTTTGTGTTTACGGCGCCAATGACATTAAGACAATAAAAAGTTGTCAGAGACAGCTGTCTATAAATAAAAGGATACCTGTCTGTGGAAAAGTGGAAACTGGAGTGGAAATAAAGTGGGCAGAAGTTGTTTCTTTTCCATCTTTGTGTTGAGTGGAGGTGAAGATTAGCCTTTCCTCTCAAAGTACCCATGAGTACACATAGATCGCCTCTATTTTCTCTATTGTTGTTCCATTTCCAGCCTCTATTACTTTCCACTGGAGTTTATCATGGAGTCTGCCATCCGGACACTTATATTTCCGATCTACTTTCAGTACATGTTCTAATGCTGTTTTGTGAAAACGGTGTTCATTTTGGCACCTTATTTGGACTCTGTCATCTGTTGGTGATAATAACACGTCACGCTGTCGTTACTTGATTTTTGTGATGTTTTTTGTCTAGTTTGACATTTTGGACAATTGTAGCATCCTGCAGCTAGGACAGTTACCATGGGGACAGGCAAGGCTGTAATCAAGACCAAGCTGGGAGTAAGAATGAGTTTGGCTAAGCATTTGATTTGATAAAAGCAAGATAAAAATTTCCTTCATTAACTATCTACAGTGAATATGTAGTTTGAATGACAGGTGTTACTAAATGATGAATGTTTTGTTTCAAGTTAATGTATGTAATATATATCCTGTAGCAAGACAGCAGGGGGGGGG
>NC_045743.1:21879689-21896465 GCF_008692095.1 Etheostoma spectabile | reverse complement strand
TGATCTGATGAGAGTGATCTTGTACATCTTATCAGGAACCAAGCAACACATATTTCTGTTTCATACATGTTTTCATACATGTTCATACATAATTCTACATGTTGCCGTTTTAAGACTAAGATCAACCTAATCGAGTCCAAGTCAAATCCAAGACCAGGTCTTGTCAATGCCGAGTCAAACCAATTCCAAAGGCAGTTGGACCCAGTCAAGACCAATTCCAGAGAAAATCCAGTCCTTTTCAAGACCATTAGGAAATAATGTCTTTCCAATCCTAAAAAAGTGAAGATGGAGTTAGGATGGACAGAAAGTATCTGTAATACAAGATTCATCTATCTTCTAATGTCTAAAACAAGCAATAATAAAATGGCAACTTTCATTATCAAGAACCAAAGAAGATGTGTATATTCTCAGGGTGAGCGGTTCTCAGCAGTGTTGCCAACTTGGCGACGTTCTCTCTAGATTTAGCAACATTCCAGACCCTCTTAACTACTTTATATCTAAAAAGCAACTAGCGACACATTGATCAGCTTTCAACAGGGGAAAAGCAGATGTTATTTGGCAAATTTTACCTACCTTTTTTTTTAAACATGGCAAGATACTTTCGTTGGAGAATAACACTGGTTCTCAATGGTTACTTACTGCAACCAGACACATTGCTAGAATTGTTGGGCCTTTATAAATTAGAGAGTGTGGTCTAGACCTACTCTATCTGTAACGTGTCTCGAGATAACTACAGCACATACAGGGAGCAGATCAGCCAGGGAGCACTTACAGGGAGCATATCAGACAGGCAGCACATACAGGGAGCAGATCAGACAGGGAACACTTACAGGGAGCAGATCAGACAGGGATCACTACAGGGGTCGATCAGACAGGGGCACATACATGGGCAGATCAGACAGGGAGCACTTACAGGAGCAGATCAGACAGGAGCAAATACGGGAGCAGATTAACAGGGAGCACATACGGGAGCAGATCAGACTGGAGCACATACAGGAGCAGATCACATGGAGCACATACAGGGAGCAATCAGCATGGAGCAAACACAGAGCAGATCACCAGGACCCATACAGGAGACAGATCAGACAGGGAGCACATACAGGGAGCAGATCAGACAGGGAGCACATACATGGGGCAGATCAGACAGGGAGCACTTACAGGGAGCAATCAGACAGGGAGCATAAGGAGCTATCAGACAGGTGAGCACATACAGGGAGCAGATCAGACATGGAGCACATACAGGGGACAGATCAGACATGGAGCACATCCAAGTGGCAGATCAGACATGGAGCAAACACAGGGAGCAGATCAGACAGGGAGCACATACAGGGAGCAGATCAGACAGCGGAGCAGCATTGGAGAGAAAATGCTGAAGTGTAAGTGCAGCATCACAGTTAAACTGCAAAAACAACTGTCCACGTACCGTCCCGGTCAGGACAAGTGGGAGGCGGAGTGCACCGTGTGCAAAGCTGGCACATATGTTTCAGTGCTTGAGATCTCAAAGCTCACATGGACACCGAAAACCTGATCTTATTACACTAAAAAGGTTTTAAGAGATATTAAGTTGAAGCTGACACCGAATAGATCATATACATTATTTCATATTTATTTATTTGAAAAGAGCTATTATATTGTTTGAGGTTTTTACAGATTTTATGTTATTACATAAGTTATTTTTATACCATTGAAGCATAATAAAGCGTGGTCATTAACCTCTGAGAAGCCTGTCTGAATATGTGTCTCGAGGCTGGCTGAGTGTTGTCTTTTTTTGGTGGAAAATATAACCGTAAGCAAGCTTTAAAACACCAATAGACACAGCCAGGGATAACTTGACCAGTTGTCAATATTAGAGCCAGAGACCAAAACAACATGTCCAACATGAGACCAAGACATGTGCTAGACTTTAAAAAAGTAGGAAGACTCCAGCCCTGGTTACAAGGGTTATCTGACTATTTCACAGTTAGTGGAAAAATACATTGTTAACATGTCTACACCCAACTGTAATGAATTTCACACAGTACTTTGGCACTGCAAAACTATAATATAGGCAAATACCATTTCCAGTCAAAATGAGGGCTGTTTGAACATGGCCGCTTATAGGCTACTGTATTTTTTTCCCTCACAGTGTGATCTTTCCCTGTTTGGGTTTAGCTCAAGAGAAGCAACTCACATCAGAACCCCCCCCGATGGAGTCTAGACACCGGTGGGGGTGACGAAGGAGCCCAAAGACCAGACCCAAGGAGGCTCTGGACCGGTCAGCTGGAGCAAAGGACTGCAGGTGGAAGGGGGAGTGGAATGTTGCACGTTTTGCCTGAAAAGACAGCTGAATAGCACAGGGAGAAAATAATTTAAAGCAGGGTTGTGATTCTGTGATTGTCCCTTGCCATTTGTGTATGATTCTGATTTGTTTAGCAGAAAAAGGAACACCTCCAGCTGTTTCCATTTAGGAAGAGAGCATTGATTAAATAAGGTCTTCCTGAAAGACTTTATGCTGAGATACATCCGTTGTGGAAAAAAAAAGGTTAATGATAGGTAACTAATACACGTTTTAACTGACAAAAGCAAATGCAATCTTGCATCCCATTTTCCACACATACACATACACACACAAACACACACACACACACACACACATACCCAGGTCTAAAAAGGATTGAGGGAATGCATGAGTTTCAGGTTCAACAGACCTGTAGAAGAAGACACATCAAAGCAGAACACCTCTGGCCAAAGTAAATTGGGTCCAAGATCAAATGTATAATCAACCTGCAGACCAAAATGATGTGTACAACCTCCTACACTCCAAAAAAGGACTCGTTGGATGAACTCAAATAAATTGTGGGCAGGGTTTCCATCCAATAAATATATGTAGCCCCAACTCAAACTAAGGACATTCATACAAACTAAATGTTAATCTGTTAGCCTAATTCATTGATTTCAATGGATACAACAGATTATCAATGTGTGAGCCGAACTTAATTTTTTCAAATAGATATAATATTATGTCATTGAGTTAGCCTAACAAATTTGTATCAAATTCAGCTGAAACATAATAATTACATTAACTAAATGAAATTGATTTACATTTGTCCAACTCAAATGTGCATAAAATGTGCATAGACAAATCTGGTTGACACGTTTTTATTGAAATAAATTAAGATTTGAAGATCTTTTACTTAGAGCCCCCCCACTCAAATGTGTTTCTTCATCTTCCTCTTGTTGGATGCTTGAGCTTTACTGTGCCGAATGATGTAAAATAGAATGAGCTTCATAGGGGACGTTCACATATTACCACAGCTCACGAAACATAGCTGCGATATTATGGGAACTTCCCCAGTGGGGATCACTGAGGTGCCATCTACATCTGGAGGTTAGAACGCCAAAACAAAGAAAGAGGAAGGGGACGGACATCTGGCCAAAATGAGGGACAACCTGTGCAATTTCCAGGCGGCACCACAGCAATCCCGGAAATGAAACTTCACCAATATAGACTAGTGGAACCCCAGCTGACTAACTCCTGCACATCAGTCTCTGCTTTAGCACACGTCATACCTTGTTAAAGTGAATGAATTCCCCCTTACAGTATGCGCTGGCTTGCATTTTACTCGTCATTCCCCTCTCCTGTACTGTCAGTCATGTTGGAAGAGTTCCAGCGCAAATGAGCCAGAAGGGGTGAATGGGCTGTAGAGTGGCATGCATCGAGGCCCGAGAGCTATATGTCATTTTGCGTGTGTGTGAGAGAGAGAGAGAGAAAGAGAGAGAGAGAGAGCGAGACGAGGGGAATAACCAAGTACAGACAGCTTTGAGAGGATGAAGTGTGTTTTTCTTCCTGTTTCAGTTCTTCTTCAGCAGGATAAATGTTCTTTTTGGAGCGATCAGAGTGCTCATGATTTATTCACTGTGTCCTGAGGCCCATCTGACTCCTGAAGCATATACACTGTGTGAACACATATGCAAAAATGGAAACACACACGTGACCACAGTACACTGTCTCACATTAGCCGTGTTGGAAACCGCTCCCCATTCAATCACTCACTATTCCCTATAAAGTGTTTATTAAAGGTGCTCTACGCGATGTTGGGTGATGTCACTTCTTGTTGATGTTTAAAGTATTGTGAAACAAAACAGGGGATAGCTTCCCCTTCCCTCTTCATCCCGTCCCCCCCACACCCACCACCACCACCCCCCACACCCACCCCCAAATCCTTCTTGCCAGTTATTGGCTGAAAGACTGTTTCTTATGTTTGGTGTTGCAGGTTGGTTTTCCTTGCCGTTTGTGGAGCCTTGGCTGTCTACAGAGGCCACCTTGTTTCACAGTGTGTTCAGGAGAAGTGAGTTGCAGGAGGACATAAAGGCGTGAATAAGTCTTTCGGCAGCTGGGGGTTTAAAACTCAAAGATCATGCCATGGTTGCAGGCCTGGGGAGATGGGATGACAATGGTGCTGTCAATGGTGAGAGTGGGGTTATTGATTTTGCTGAGTGTGGAGCTTTAGAGGAGGAATTCTGTTTTATTGCTTTTGCGTTTGAGGAAGTTGTGTTGCATCCAGGTTTTAATAGCTGACGGACGTGAGTTGATGTGGGACAGGGGAGGATTGTGGGGGGATTTTGTGCTGAGCATAACAGTGGAAGTGCAGGTTGAAGGCAAGGCAAGGCAAGGCAGCTTTATTTGTATAGCACATTTCAGCAACAGGGCAGAGTATCTGACCAAAGGGGAGGATGTAGATAATAAAGAAGAGGGGCCCGAGTACCTAGCCTTGTGGAACGCCTTGAGGAACTGTGGCTGTGGCAGAGGTGTGGTTATGGAGAGAGATGAAGTGGGATCTGTTGGAAAGGTAGTAGCAGAGTCAGCTGAGTGCAGTACCTTTGATACTGAGGTCTTTGAGTCTTGTGAGGATGTTATGGCTCATGGTATCGAAGGCTGCACTCAGGTCGAGGAGAATAAGGATGTTGAGGGAACTGGTGTCAGAAGAGTTTAGGAGGTCATTGAGGACTTTGAGGAGAGCAGTTTCTGTGCTGCGGAGGGGTTTGAAGTGGTTGTTGGCGTGAAGATGGGTTTGGAGTTGTGAGACAACAATAAGTTCCAGATTTTAGACACTACACTAAAGACATTGTTGCATCAGTAGATGTGCCAGTTGTTTGTGTGAAAGACAAGCCGGAAATAAAATACTTTTAATTTGTCTCTGAAACAAACCGAGCACTCGAGAGGAGAAAGGTTATGAAACCATGCTCCATTTGTCCTTTTCAGTTTCCAATTTCAGTTTCAAATTGTTTGTGTATAACTGTATAAGTATAAAAATAGAATAAGGGGGCTTAGGGCTGGAAAGGTTTCCGTTTAACTTCTTCCTACTCTTTTTTGAACATGGAAATCCTTATTTGAGTCATTTATAATAATCTTAATATATGTGTTTGCTAAGGGTTTAGTTCTTTCTTGGTTTTCTAGCTTGCACTGAAATTTATATGTATATCTTTTATTTCAAACATGTTCAAAATAAACATAATCAAATCATTTAAATCATCAAATCTTTATTAATCAAATAGTCAAACAAAGGAGCATGCTGCTGCCATCCAGGAGCACCGTGAAGAAAGACATAAAAAAAAAAAAATGAAAACTTCTTGTCCAATCTTATTTCTCCTCTCACAACCTTTCTCAGCAGCGAAAGCAGAGAAGCTGTCATTGATTCCAAATGTACGATGTCGCTCACTTTTTTCTTTTCCTATCTACTTGTGTCTCTCCCCTTTGTCTCTGATATCTGGTGATGGATCCAAGTATAAATAGATGTAACGGCTGCGTGCGAGAAACAACAGGCGGCGAGAGAAGGGGGACAGACGTGCTAACGTATTTACTGTGCCTTCCACATGAATCTTTAAACTTAAAACATGATGTGTTCATTTTATCCATCCGGCACAGTTTCACATGCAACCTTTTACAGAGTATTTGTTAAATCTCATATTTTGGAGGGGACATTTTTAATACAATAACTACCCATTTATTGTATTAAAAATGTCCTCAGGGGTCCTTGACCTAAAAAAAGGTGAAGGCCCCTGCTCTATGCCGTGTGTGTGAATTTCCGCTACAGCATAACATATGCACATACATGTTCTGCTGCAAGCTGTACATCATACAGCAGCATCTGTACCCCCCCCCCCCCCCCCCCCCCCTGCAACAAATCCCTGTGAACAAAGCATGAAGGACTTCTCCTTGTTCCCCATTTTATCCTTTCGTCCTCCCTCCTGGCTATGGTCTCTCTCCCCCTCTCTCCTCCTATACATCTCTCAACTCCTCTATTTTCCCCATCTGTCTCTCTCTCTCTCTCTCTCTCTCTCCCCCCCCCCATGCCTGTGTCACACACTTTCCTTCGCACATTCTTTACTCTTTTATTCTCCCTCTCCTTCACATAGATTACTGTGTGGCAGCGCGGGGGTCTGGAGCATTGCCTACTCCAGCCATCTTAGGTGAATCAGTTGCCATGGCAATCAAACCCAAATAACCAACAATGGCGTGTAAATTATGGTTATTACTGTATGAATACTGTTCCAAGAAAATGAGTGATGTTACTTTTCTTTGGAGGGATTAAAGAAAGAGAATGTCAGGAGGTGAAGCCGTTTGGACAACATAATTCATAACAGAGTGTTGATTGCAGAAGTGTTGGGCCTTGCAAAGTCCCTCTGCTATTATGGTGCAAATGAAGGGTCCACAAAGAAGCTCGCTGCCCTTGGCTGTGAGGGGGGGACAGGGAAATATGGCGTTAGGTGTACAGAGGTTTTTTTTTTATGAAAGAGCTATACAGTGAAAAGTGTTGCTCATAGGGAAGTGGCACACAACTCTGCCATTCCCGTAAAGTACTACGGAATATTTTTTTAGCTAAGAGCTGGTTTTCCTGACTGAAAACTTGATTTCCCAGTCTACAAACTTCAGGCAACTGTTTACAGCTCTGAAGAACACCCACTGTAATCTACCCAGCACCAAGTCACAGACAGACAAAGGAGCACCTGGTGAACTTTCTGTAGTGGATCATAAGGGTGTCACGATTCTCCTAATCCAGGATTTGATTGGACTTTCAAAAAGGTCACAAATCACTTCAAATTGTTAACCCACAAAAGGCAGAGCCACTGGATGGGAAAAAGGTTCTTTATAACAGTAGTTTGAGTTTCTTAAAGTTCAGAGGTGCACATGCCTGGACCACAAGTTTACAAAGTGTACCTGAATGCACCATGGATCCCCGTTGGAGCACACACCTTTGTTGTTTGTCTCTATAACTCATTCATTAGAATGCAAAATGTTGGAGGATGGATTTCTCAGGAGCTATGATTGAGGATGGAGGAGGGATCTCTGAGGAGGGGCTTCTGAGGAGCTACGAGCAAGAATGGAGGAGGGATCTTTGAGGAGGGTCCTCTGAGGATGTATGAGCGAGGATGGAGGAGGGATCTCTGAGGAGGGTCCTCTGAGGAGCTCTGAGCAAGGATGAAGGAGGGATCTCTGAGGAGGGTCCTCTACGGAGCTATGAGCGAGGATGGAGGAAGGATCTCTGAGGAGCTAGGAGCGAGGATGGAGGAGGGATCTCTGAGGAGGGTCCTCTACGGAGCTATGAGCAAGGATGAAGGAGGTATCTCTGAAGAGCAAAAGGTGAAAACCCGCAGCTGAAAGCCTTTACCGACTCTGCTCACACTCCTTACAAAGTCATGTGATGCTTCAGAGGAAAGGACGTCCCATCCCTCTAAAGAATAATTACCTTCGTGATTCCCTCGTCCTCCGTCTCTACCGTGCGTCATTGGTTGGACGGACTAAGACGCGAGGACGGGGGGCAAGTGGAGGAGTGTAGGAGGCAATTTAGGAACCTGGGATGGACCCTGTGTCTTATATCTGTGTTGTTGTTATCTTTTTCAGACGCACACAAGTAGGAAAGGATGAATACATAATGGTAGAAACACGGACAGCCCAACTTTATAGGGTGATAATATATCAGATGTTGCGTTTGCAGCTTGTGTCCTGCCTCCAAGTGGCCAAAAAAATGTAATTGAAGGTATAAAAATACTATTAAAAAATGCAGATTTGATCTTTTTTATTTAGTTCTAGAAAATGGATACTATTAGTTTAGACACTTTTTATATTATTGCCCTTATATCTTTCCGCCTTTTCATCGGGAATCCATCCTGTTGTTTGCTTATGGTACAAATGAAGTCTCATTATTTTACTGTCTTCAATAATAAAGACAATGCTCAACAGGTAAACAGCACAGTTACAAAATATCTATCTTTTCATTTTAGAGGATGATATGTTTTTTGCCTCCCAGCTACTAATGGACGTTACAGGGCTGCTAATGTACTACGGCAGCTTCCTGTGTGCTGTTCGATAGTCGTCTCCGTCCTCAACTCATATTCTGGCTCTTAAGTCTTTTGAAAAAGGCTTTCATAACATCCATGTTTATGACAGTGGATGTCCTACTCTGACAGTGAACGAGACAGAAGAGGGATGAGAGAAATAACAGGCGTTGGATCAACGAGATGAAGCTTTGACGTTTCCAAACCATCTGTTCCTCTTGCATCCAGCCATTACCAGCGTTAGCATCCACTTGTCAAATTTCTGGCTAATTAGATCCAATGGTGTCTGTGTGAGTGTGTGTGTGTGTGTGTGTCTGTGCGTCTGCATGTGTGTTCATGCTGTTGCCATGGCAATTGTCTTCCTCTATTACCCCACTAACAGAACACAAGCAACTTGCCACCTTTTCATACACCCACGCTAGATTGGCTAATCTGGTGCTAGTTTTTTGCTCAACAGGATGTACAATTTTCCAGGTGCACTGTCAAAAACCTGATACACATGTGCTGGAAAATACATTTTAAGCAGTTGCACAGTGACTAAGTTTACATGCACATAATATTCCAGTTTTCCCCTTATTCCAAAAAAGATGACATTTCGACTAAGCTGTTTCCATGGCTAATGAAAGAGAGTATTCCACTAATATTCCTATTTTCATGTGGACATGCAAAACGCGTACCAGCGGTGGAGGACTCGTTGGAACACAGCGTCCCTCTTTCGTTCCAACCATTTTTTGTAGAAAAATTTGTTGTAGCGATGTGTGCACATATCCAAAAACCTGTTGATATCCAAGTCTAGTGTTATGTTTGTGTACAGAAACCATAGAAACACATTGAGCTGACCATAAACACGTAAAAACCCTGACTGGGATGCATATTCTGAACGTGCTGTATACATGTCTAAAGAATGCCTCTAAAACCTGAACAATACCGTAATATCTAACAATCGGAAAATGCTCATATTCAGAAAAAAACCTTATTCAGAATATCAAACTGAAATATTGTTTACATGACCTGTGTCAAATTTTGAATATTGTCATATCGGGAATATTGGTGTGCATGTAAACACATTAAAGGATTCCATTCAATTTAGCAACTTTATTAATCCCACAGTGGCTATATTAGTCAAAAACAGCTACAGACAATGCACAGACATACTGCACATAAGAGAACAGAAGCCTACATATAGGGCTACACCCTAGAGAGTAGATACATAATAATCAAAAACTAGATTTGTATCCATTTAAGAGTTGAATTGCAGAAAGGATCAACGACTTAGAGTGGCTACTAGTTTTAAAAGCAGGTAAAATATAAAGACATCTTAATGGCATCCGAGATAATTCACTCAGAAGAACATTAACTGAAGAAGACCAATGCTTGTTGCATTACGTAAGATTTGTTGACTCCAAAAAAAATGTAATCTCTTTGCTTCACACCAACAGCTTTAGAGCAGGTGAAGTTTGCACCATGATGGAGGAGGTGGAAACAACAAATGACCATTACTCTCCTTAAATACTTCTAAAAATCTGTACTTTTTCTTCAAGGTAACTATATTTTGTTTGAAGTATTGAACTTCGCTACATTTTAAAACATCCATTACCAAGTGGGAAAAAAAAACCTGCGCTAGAAGCATGAGGTAGCGTTTAGTGAAATAATACTTTATCACTTCATAGGTATGTGAAAAGAAGTTTTACCAGTTTAGTAAAAAGGCTTTGCTCAAATTAACCATATTAACCAAAAAGTCATCTCTAATGTTGGTGGACACCAGCGAGAGACAGGGTTACCATTTTATTTGTATTAAGGTAAGGTGTAACACGGTTTGAAAAAGTCCCAGTGTCAAAAGCACTAAAATGTTCCATATGTACAGTATGTATGAGACGTAAAGGATAGAAAGTGCAGTCTAGAAATCCCTCTACCTGCCAGTGTGCAGTGTGTTCAAAAATCAAATACATTGACTGGGAGCTGTGGATCATGGGTAGAGCGGTCCCCTGCCCATTGAAAAGTTGCTGGTTTGATTCCTGGTCCTGCTGTCCCATGTTGAAGTGTCCCCGAGCAAGACAATGCTGCAGTGAATGAAGCATGAGCAGGTGGCATCTTGCGCAGCAGTGTGTGAATGGTTCCTGTACTGTGTAAATGAGCTTTGAGTAGTTGTTAAGACTAGAAAAGCTCCATATAAAAACAGTCCTTTTACATTGTGTTCCATGAAAAAAAAACGTTTTTTAAACCGAATACTTCAAAATATATTTTGACGCTGTAATTGCAATACCTTATGTATCATGCCGTCAGAATCTCATACCAGCCCATGCCTACTTGTAAAAAAGTTCAGCAAAGTAACAGCACTTTTACTTACGTAGAGTATTTTTGGGCTCTTTCTGCTCATCTGTTTCACAAAGTCGTTTTTGCTCCAAAGTCAATCGGAGATATTATTTTGGCGAAGCACAGACGATCCTTTCTGACTTTGATGAGAGGCTGAGATGCTAATGTGGAACGAAGCAGAACAATGGTCAAAGCAGACGTTGTGAGTAGACTTCTCCACTTATTTTCAGTGGGAGAAAATGAGAGGGCTGTGTAGCTTGGGGAAGTGCAGCAGCCTGGGAGGGAGGGGCCTCGTGGGAAGGTTTAAGCTGCTGTCAGTCAACGTCACTCTCTGCTATTTAGATTCCAATTACACTTGGTTGCTCGGTCTGAGCCCTCATCTGTCTTTCTCTCTCTGCTCTGTCTCTGTCTCTGTCTGTCTGCCTCTTAAAACCCTCACACAATCTCCCTCTCTGTGTCCAACAAGACTATGTATGTGCTCCGTCTTTTCCTTTCTTTATTCATCTGTAACCTCCCTCTGTGTCAGTCAGTATTACCGTCTCCTGGATTCCCTACCCAACTCACTGCTGTATTCACTGCTGCTCTGATCCTCTTCTTTTTATATTAGCTTACATGGTGAGGGTGCAGAAGTTTTTTTCCCCGACAGATTTTCAAATGTCAGAAAAGTGAAATTGGTGGTTACCATGCTGAAAAGAGTAGTCTTGTTGCCATTGGTTATTTGCCCTAACTCACAGAAGAGCTGACAGCCCGATTCTTAGATGCATGGACATCTGGCTGATGCATGGAGGAATGGATTAGAGTTCTGATGCCCAGTTTGAACCTGAGTGGGCTAGTACAGACTAGAAGGGGAACAGTTTTTCGTGAGTCCCTCTTTTCACGGTATATCAGAGGTGGTGGCGCAGTATGGGAGTCAATTTCACTGATCAACGTGATAGGGACGGAATAGAGCATAGATATCAACAGGACCAGGCGGGACTGAGCTGGAGATTTAATTAAAAATTAGTGCTAGGCTAGAAGGTAAGATAAAAACTGTCTTCAGACTCAAATATGTTAGAATCGCTGCGCTCCGCATAGGTTAGGCCTACTACATAGTCTACCTAGGTCACAGGTTTGGCCTACTACGTAGTCTACCTGGGTCATAGGTTAGGCCTACTACGTAGTCTACCTGGGTCATAGGTTAGCCCTACTACATAGTCTACCTGGGCCATAGGTTAGGCCTACTACATAGTCTACCTGGGTCATAGGTTAGGCCTACTACGTAGTCTACCTGGGTCATAGGTTAGGCCTACTACATGGTCTACCCTGGGGTCATAGGTTTGGCTACAATGTAGTCTACCTGGGTCATAGGTTAGGCCTACTACATAGTCTACCTGGGTCATAGGTTAGGCCTACTACGTAGTCTACCTGGGTCATAGGTTAGGCCTACTACATAGTCTACACTGGGTCATAGGTTAGGCCTACTACGTAGTTTACCTGGGTCATAGGTTAGGCCTACTACATGGTCTACCCTGGGTCATAGGTTTGGCCTACAACGTAGTCTACCTGGGTCATAGGTTAGGCCTACTACATAGTCTACCCTGGGTCATAGGTTAGGCCTACTACGTAGTCTACCTGGGTCATGGGTTAGACCTACTATGTAGTCTACCTGGGTCATAGGTTAGGCCTACCACGTAGTCTACCCTGGGTCATAGGTTAGGCCTACTACGTAGTCTACCTGTCACCGCGTACTGTGTTGCCCTGCCGGTTTTCCCTCGGGTCCAGTTCAAAATCCTTTTGGTAGTTTATAAATCACTAAACGGTGTAGGGGCCAAAATACATTTCTGATCTAGTACTACACTGAACCACCCAGACCTCTCAGGTTGTCGGCAAACATTCTGGTAAGTTGCTGCACAATAGCTGACATTATTAGTTAGCTAATGAGCTTTAATTTCTTGATTTATTTGGATTTATTCTTTGTTAGTTGCCTTTTTGTCCCACTATTTACTTTGATTTTGCTCTAGCTCCCTTTACCTCCCCTCCCTTGCTCCCCCTGTTCTCTACCTCCCCTCCACTCTCCCTACCATACATATTATTTTAAGTTGTGCATGTGTAAATAGTTTCTTTTTTATTGTTATTGTTGGAAAAAAAAACTTCTATGGAGGAGGCATACTCCCAAATTGGGACGTGTGTTCACCCCAGATCATTTGTGAATGTTTCTTGCACCTGTCCTGAGTGATTTTCTGTAGGGGTCTCTGCACTGGGCAGTGGGTGGACACTGGAAAGGGCGGACATGTGAGCTCTGCACCTAATAGAGGCTGTTTGTAGCACCATGTTGTCATGTTGATGTGATCATGCTCTGTTCCTTTTTTCAGGACGTTGATAATACGGAAGGTCTGTACAATGATGTCCCAGTGGGGATCCACTGTCATGAACAGGAAAACATCACTCCACCCCAGCAGGCCCTTCACCACAATGCATCCTCAGTGGGAATCATATTGGAGGGAAAAGGTTGTGATGGATGTTGAGAGCCTGTTGAGAGCCTGCCCCAGGCCATCTACATCGTTTTTGGACTTACCTACGCACTGCATCTCAACTACCCAAGGTACATGAAGGACACTCAACAGGTACTTCTGAACTTAGGTAAGACCGATCTAAAACCTAAACTTCAAACACTCAAGAATCAGCTTGCAATGTAAGATCCAGCATCTCCTCTTCCCAAATAGTCAAATGTGAATTCTTTTTTTTTTTTTTTTTTTTAATTAATCGGCAGTTGTAATGTGAAGAGAGAGAGAGAGGGTAAGGAGAGAAGGACAAACAACATTTTTTTTTTTACATGAGGGATAGTGAAACCATAGGGGGTCTTGAGGAGTGGAGATAGAGGGGAGAGTATGGGCTCTAGATGGGTAGCTACCGTCAGTTTTAAGGAGGGGGGGGGGGAGAAGCGCGAAACAGAGGTGGAGAGGAGTGTGTGGGCTCTCCATACACTTATCGGCTCTCCTGTTATTTATTTTTTTTTACTCTCCTGTTCTCCCTTCTTTCATTCTCACACACTTTTTTTGTGCAATACTGTAATGATTGGACGTAAAGAGGAAGATATTTTTGTTTTCACACCATCACTGAGGAAACTACACACTAGACTCCTATTAAGCCATGGCTTTGTTTCTTTTGTTGCTGAAAAAAAAGACATCAATAAAAAAAATTGGATCAGTTGTATGTATATATTTTACACAGTTCTATTGGTAGACTTATTGTGAGTTTCAGGAACTAAAAAGTTAAGTTGAGGCTGAAAGGCCCACAGCCCTCAGTTCCCACATTTCTAAGAACTTTCTAAAAATTGGGGTTAGAAAATGATTAGAAAATTCTTAGATTGTGAGAAAAGGAAATACAATTGGTACACATTTATAGAAAAGGAAATGTGGGAGCATAGGGCCTAATTTTGAAAAATGAATCTTAGAAATGTGGGAACATATGGCTGTGGGAACATAGGCATGCGCCATGAGATGTTGCAGCTTAACAACAAACGTAAATATGAGTGGTTATGATTTGCTTGCACAATCAAGCTTTAATATTGTTTTATGGCTGAGGAAGGGCATAGTGAATATATGAATAATCATACCATGGTTTCAAATCAGTTCCATACCATTTTACTGTTGGACAGAACAACTGTAACTATGACTTGTCAAAATGATGGTACCCTTTGGTGTTTTGTATATAGCCGTGTAAAGGATCCATTTTTTAAAAAGGGCTAAATTATCGTAGCAATATGAAAATGAGTGTACACTTGGCAACACAAGATGGAAAAACTGAGATCAAAGTGCTCTCTCGCCTCTTATCTCACCCTTAGCAGGTAAAATGCAGACCTGCATTCCTTAGGAATTGATTGGCCGTTTATGAAAAGCATGCATGAAAAACTTTCACCCTGGGTGTAATTTTGTACTGTAGCCACTTTTTTCCAACTGTTTGATCATAGTAGCTGCTCATGTTACTGTGTAATGAGAACCCTGTGAGGAAGCTCATACCCCAGTGTATACCCAATATCTATGATTATTAAACCGAAATGGAAGATCTACTGTTAACGCTTAGCTGTTTGTTGGATCCCAGTAAAAGTCTTGCTGTCTCAAAATATATCAGAAAATCAGTTCTTGTAGAGCCAGGGATGAGTCTGGCAAGCAGAAAAATGAATGGTGGATTTTGGTATCGAGCTATCGGGTATTTTTTGAGCTAGTAAATAAACCCCTAATTAACATACTGGGTTTAAAAAATTAAGTGTGTAGTTAAATTCATCACTAGGAGAGTCCGGTACAGCCCAAATATGGAAATAAAGTATAACTGAGATTAGCTCTCATATTCAAGGTTATGTTCTACTTGTGGAAAATTGCTCTTAAAAACCTTTAAAAAGGATTTGAATTGCTATTTTTATTCTCAATTCTTGTCGTTTTGGTGCTTGTGATTTTCCTTTGAGGCTGGCTAAAACCTCTTTGGGGACAAAAGTTTGTCTATGCAGGAAAAACCCTGGATGGACAAACTAATGGATGAATGGGAGGCCGGAGGTTGCAGGATGGGTGGATGAATAGAGGGATGGGTGGAAGGATAGCTGGATGGATGGATGGATTCATGCAGAGAAGCTACAAAGTTTGCCCTGGGGAAGAAAAGGTATTAATCAGCACTGGTGACAGCTTCTGAGTGACGGCCCCCCCAGCAGCCTCCGCCCTGCCTAGCAAAGCCTCGTTCCAGAGCCATAGGGCACAAAACCGCCTGGCCATCTGGACTGGAAGTTGGGGGGGGAAAAAAAACAATAAGCAGCAGCGAGGTCATCGCCAGGGTGGGACACTATTCGGAGCCTCACAAACGGCCTCGCTCGCACAGGTATGCAAAAAAAACAAATTGCAAGGCCAGCGAGGATGAAACTGCGGTGGCATCCAAGTCCTCATGCCTGTGAACGCCATTGGGTGCAAATGCGGCTCCATCTGTGGGTAATAATGGTTCACACGTTGGAGGCCTCTCCACCGCAGCTTCTGCCCACTCCATAAATCACACACATCTGGTCTACTGATCTCCCGCTGCTGGATGTATGCTTGTGGCAGGGAAACAACACACACACACACACACACACACACACACACACACACACACACACACACACAGAGAGAAAAGACTAAGTCAATACACACTATAGTTCACAAAGTCACAGATGTACTCATTTAGCACTGCTTAGGTTGACTTGTATCTGAATGTGTTATATGTGTGTTTTATGCGCATGTTGTATTTATGCTCAAACATTATTTGGATATGCATAAATAATGCTCTCTAAACCAATAAGCAAATGGCAACTGGCTTTTAAAGTAATATAGTAATATCCTATTTGTTTAACTCCCCCATTTTGTGGTAATGTCTGAAGTTTTACTATGGACTCTGCAACTTGGTTACTTGGTTACGTTGTCTCAAGCCATTGCCTCTCCACTCCGTTCTCACCTATCCCACAATAACCTGTATGAACAGTTCCAGTCCGGTTTCCGCCCCCTCCATAGCACTGAAACCGCACTTGTCAAAATCACCAACGACCTCCTCATGGCATCTGATTCTGGACTCCTTACCATCCTCATCCTCCTTGTGCTAAGTGCAGCCTTTGACACCATCTGTCTTCCCCCCCTCCTCCTCCTCAATAGGCCATCTTCCATTGGCACTCCATTAGACTGGTTCACATTGTACCTGTCTTTCCGCACCCAGTTAGTTCAACTCAAGTCTTGTAAATCCATTCCATCCGCCGTCACTTTAGGTGTGCCCCAGGGCTCTGTCCTGGAGCCCCTACTTTTAATCATTTAACTGCTTTCCCTCTGCAATATCTTCCGCAAATTTAACATTCACTTCCATTGTTACAGCTCTACCTCTCCACCAAACCCTTGTCCACTCTCCCGCCCAGCCCCCTTACAGATTGCATCTCTGAAATAAAAACCTGGCTCACCCAAAACTTCCTCAAACTGTAAAACGGTAATGGAACTGAGGTTCTTCTCATTGGCACCAAATCCACTCTTTCCAAAACAGACAGTTTTTCTCTCACTTTTGATAACTGCTCCGTCTCACCTTCCCCCCAGGTTAAGCGTCAGGGTGTCATCCTATGTCACCCTCCATAAACTTCAACTGGTCCAGAATTCAGCTGCCCGCATCATA
>NC_045743.1:21879092-21879679 GCF_008692095.1 Etheostoma spectabile | reverse complement strand
CCCCCTCCATCCACCACATCACTCCTGTCCTCTAACAGCTCCACTGGCTCTCGGTCCAGTTCTGTATCCAATTCAAAGTCCTCCTGTTTGCATTCAAGGCCATCCACAACCTCGCCTCCCCATATTTGTCTGATCTCCTCCAGCGTCTCACTCCCTCCTGCCCCCTCAGAGCCCGTGTCTGGAACTCATTACCACCCCAACTTAGAAACATCGACCCCCCCCCCATTTCAAGTCACAACTCAAAACACATCTGTTTAAAACTGCCTATTCCACTTGAATGTCTATTGCTCTACCTCTTCTGTTTTTGTTGTATGGTATTTTTTTTGCAGTTTTTACTGTACGTTGTCCTTGAGTGCCGAGAAAGGCACCATTAAATAAAATGTATTATTTTTATAGAAAGCCTGCAGGAAGACTTGGCTCCATTTGGGCCAGTTCTCATTAATATTAAACCTGCTAAGGTGCTTGACTCTGATTGGCTAACAGCTAGCCAATGAGAGCTTAACTATCACCATGGACTTTTGAGACTTTTGAAAAAAGGACTAAAACATTTCTTTTTAGCAGAAATGTCGTTGCACTATTTATAGATA
>NC_045743.1:21876686-21879082 GCF_008692095.1 Etheostoma spectabile | reverse complement strand
ATGTTTTTTACCTTGCTTTTATGATATTATCTATAGCACTTTGAGATTTGTTTGAATGTAAAGTGCTTTACAAATAAGATGTATTATTATTAGCATTCTTAACCCAGCACAACTGGGCGAGATCATGAATAGTAATGAGCTCAGGCAACATGACGTCCGACTGACCAGCTGTTGTGATTGGTCTGATTTCTCCTCTTATTCCTTCTAAGTGTCTAGAGCTGAAAGAGTAGGTAGTAGTTCATCTTCACATTCACCACATAACACACACACACACACATAGACCTGACAGATTTCACACAATGCAAGTAGAAACAGGTTTGTGTTTAGGGCACATTTTTAAAGCATGATTGTTGTCCGTACATTCATAGTTACAGTGTCAACAAAGACTGCTAGCAACTTATTTAACTTGACTTCTCTATAAAAACGCAGGCTGAACAGAACACTGAGGTTGTAGATAGTTTGAAGTTGCTGTGCAGTCTGTGTATGATAAAGCTTCACTGATATTGCACGAGTTATTTTTTTTTACCTTGTGTTTTGATTGGCTTTCTTCCTTGTCGCACTTCAGACCAACGTTTTATCTGAGCTTCCTCCCATTGTATATGTACAACATCCAATTATTGGTTTAGAAATGGGCTTTTGCTCATTAAGGGGCCATATTAACAGTGCATGCACAATGTCGATCGTACTAATAATCAATAACTGTCAATAAGTTTATCTTTTTTCTCATTATATACAACTTACACTAACTTTGATTGCATCTGGGCGTATTTCCATTATATAAATAACCTTTAGGGCCCTATTTTAACGATCTAAGCGCACGGCGTAAAGCACCTAGAGCAGGTGCGTTTAGGGCGTGTCCACTCTTTCATGGTGGAAAAAAGGTCCATGTGCCAGTCGCATGGTTCAAAAGGGTTGTACTTAGTGTCTACATTAATTCATAGGTGTATTTCAGGCAAAACATGCAATAACATGTCATCTCCCATTCCCTTTAAAAGCAGGTTTGTACCTTGGCCCTTTGCAAATATGATGGAGGATTTGTATGTGTAATCTTCTGCATGTGTGTGTGTGCTGCTGCTTGTCCCTTTGTGTGTAACAGGCATAGTGTGTGCACAGTGCACGAGTCCAGGCGCATTTAACTAATCCACTGTTAAAACAAGGAAATGCTTCTCTATTGACTTTAGACCAGGCTTTTGTTGGTCAATGGCTCGACCACTTCCCACTGCCTCAAGATAGCAATACGCCCAGAATGCACCTGAACACACCTTCATGTAAGACCAGCACGCCCATGGACGCAGGTGCATTTGCTTTTTAAATGTCGTGGGCCGTGGACGGTCCTAAAAGAGCACAGACACGTGCGTTGGGCTTTGTGTCGCGCAGCGCCAGGGGCAAGAAAGGCCCCATTGTTTTTTAATACAAATAGCGTAATATGGCCTAAGGAGCTATTTTGGGGTTCCATTGTTGAAATCCAAATTCTCTTTTGCATAACCAGTCACACTGGTGGTTAAAAACTGGTTTTTTAAATGTTTTTCTGTTTTGTAAGAGGGGTTCATAAACAGTCTATTATTATTATTTACAGTATGAGTGGCAGTTTTATTACACAGAAAACCACAATGTAAATCCCAATGCAGACATGTTTGAGAGCTACACAGATGCTGATAGTAGAATTGGATTACACAGCTGTTACAGTATGGTGCATGAATTGTAATAGTCCATATTGTCTATGTAAATTCACTTTCTGCTATTGTGTGCATCAGTGACAATAGACTCCCACCTACTGTGCTCCTTTAGAATGTGACGTATCATCCAGGTTGCTAACTAGTCTGCAGCCAAACTGGCACTTTTACTTGGCTGTTTAACTTGGCGATTTCTTCATTCCCTATCTTTGTGACATGTGCTATGAGTAAAAAGCTAATTAAGTGAAAGTGATGTATTATGTCAGAGCCTGGTATGCAGGCATGCAAAGGCTAAACATGCTTTGAGGTGTGTGTGTGTGTGTGTGTGTGTGTGTGTGTGTGTGTGTACGTACCATGGTGCCACCCAGCACAGTTTTAGAGTTGTAAAGCGGTGTTCAGCTCTACATGTCATCGTACAATCTTGAAAACGTCTTTTGTTAGTCTCGTCACATGCAAATGGGAAAACGGGTGTTTTTCTCCTGCTTGATGTCCGTAGGTGATTTGTGGCAAACAGTGTGACAAGCAAATTGGAAAGCACTTCCTTTTCCCTTTATATTTCAGTTAGCCAGGCCATTAGTAGAGCAGCATGAAAAATGGAGTTTTCATGACAGGAGCAATTTGGCCATTGCTGCGGCCGGCTCATTAGAAACAATATTCCCTGCTTCGTCTCACACCCCCCAGGTTCTGCTCTGAGAGATGTTTATTCATCCCTCCCCCCCCCCC
>NC_045743.1:21874662-21876676 GCF_008692095.1 Etheostoma spectabile | reverse complement strand
CCCCCCCCTCAATTTGCGCCTTTGATCAATAGTACATCTTTATTTCACCTGCCTCTCCTTCTTATCACAATGCCATTTTCTTTCTCAGATTTGGGTCCAAGACATTGTTTAACCATTAATATAATTGGAATTTGAACGCCAATAAAAGGGTGAAAACAGCAACTCAGGAGTCCTCGTTAGGGGGGGGGGGGTAATCAATAGCAGCCTGCAGAGACAATAGACACGTTGTCCTGTGATGAACACGGTAATCGCCGCCATGTGACGGCTAAGTGGGGCATTCCTGGCCCCCCTGACAGCCGCCCACCTGCCTTGATTGATGATTTTGTTTTTAAAAAGTGAAAATAGTTACAAGTTTTTACTGAGGGGTGGAGCTACCCCCCCTACCCCAAAAAAGAGTCACATTCCACTGGGAATAAAGGACGGCATTGTGGAGACTAATCCACTTCAGTTAAAGGACTGCTGTTCTGTGGTGAGTTTGTGCATGGGAGAGTTATCATTCTGGTGTGTCTGTGGCTGTGTGTGTTCATTTGTGGGTGCACATACGTTTATGGCCCGTAGTCTGGGTGTACATTGCCTATGGGTGCGCGCTTTCAGTCGTGCAAAGTGTGTTCCTCTAGTGTTTTACATGATTGCACTTATTTAAAGGTACTCTGCAGAGAACACAGTTTAGATTCACTGATTCACACCAAAAATGCACCTGAATGCATTTCCTTCCTCATAAAACATTTAAAAGCCTATTAAATGGGTTGAAACCTGCATGGTTAACATCCACGTTTACTTGGGCTAGCAGTCTTCTACCCTGCCCTCTGCTGGCACCTTGCTATGTTTTGCATCCATATCACCCAGCGCAGTGGTCTTCACTACTTTTGTCATGAGAGCTACACTGATAGAACAAAGGCAATAGGAGAGCAACCTTAAACACAAAGGATCACAAGTTACATCCAGTCATAAATAGCATGTCTCCTTATTAGTCTGTCATCCCTGAACATAAAATATTTCCATCTTGTAATGACACTATTTTGGGTGTTTTTTTTTTTAATTATTTGTAATAGAGCAGACTTAAGGTTGTGTTATAGCGCTGCTTGTTTTGAATGTGTTCATGAAATATCTGTATGATCATATCATGGTATTATGTACTGCCATTCAAGCCACAATTGAAAGCTTGCCGAGCCGCATGTTACATGTTACCGACCTTGTGTTACAAGGAGTAAAATAATTAGTGCATTTGTATTAATGGGATGTGTCCAGCTCCCATAATTACTCACTAGCCCATCAAATGTGAAAATAGCTTTTGCTAATACCCAGAGCCCAGCTGTTTGCACGACCTGATTTAACCTTTTATTTATGAAACTATTCTAAACTTAAATCTATCCATCAATTATCAATACCCACCAAGTACGTGCAGGGCTACAGAGGGCAGGAGCCCAGCTCCTATTGGCTGAGAGGCAGAGGGGTCACCAGTCTGTTACAAGCAATTTTCTATTCCTAAACCTAATCTTCCTGTCTTTGTACTGTGGGAGGACATCCATTCACGGAACGTGCACATTTCTCAAACATCAAGGCCACCAGTGGATTTGAAGGAATTAGATGCTGGGTAGCAGGTGACAGTGCAAACCACTTCATCAGCTGGAATCCTGTACACACACTGTGCCTACAATTTTTTTTTTTTTTTTTCTCTTCTGTGAGACATGCAACGCATCTAATGGTAACAATGCGTAATGCGTAGAGGAACGGCAGGTCAGTTCCCAGTCATCATTTTCTCATTAATTATACATTATTTCGCCAACAGCCCATCCACTATTAATCAGAATATTCATGTATGTTTACATAAACCGGAGGTAAGATGTTGTTTGACTCATGCGTGTTAACGTGGACATGAAAATTCCCGGAGCCCATTGCAGTCATCTTTTGGGGGGTTATAAGGGTAAGCCACGCCACCATATGGAGGAAACTGGTTCCTGTTGCTGGTTCGTATCTGTGAAGGGTGGAACATAGATCCACTGGTTAGACCCCC
>NC_045743.1:21873662-21874652 GCF_008692095.1 Etheostoma spectabile | reverse complement strand
CCTTTATTCGGACCTCTTTTAGGACTTTTCACCCATGTTGACTGAGCAAACGGTGGAAATGTCAAGAAAAAAACAACATAGCTATCTATAGATAGATCTTTATTGTCATTGTGTGCGGTACAGTGGGATTCGGTTGGCGACATCCTCTGCAAATAGTAGCATAGAGTTGTGTGTGTGTGTGTGTGTGTGTGTGTGTGTGTGTGTGTATACCCGCACAGTCTCACCCAAGCACATCTCACATATACGTTCATCCACACATACACATTTGGATGGTGAACAGGGAGTGTTTGGGGTGTGAGGTGTCCTGCCTGATGTTGGTGGCACATGTTAGTGTGAGAAGACGGCGACAAGTAAATTTCACTCAGGTTTGGAAGGGGGGAGCCAGTGGTCCTCTTAGCCGTCTTCACAACCCTTTGCAGGGCCTCTGTTTCTGCTGCTGTGCAGCTGGAGGGCCCCAAGGTGCAGCAGTACGTCAGGGTGCTCTCCATTGTGCAGCGGTAAAAGCGTGTCAGAAGTTCCCCATTGCGATTCAGGGTCCTCCAGGAAGACGATCTTCTGCCGGGCTTTTTTTACTGGTGTGGGGGGTGTTCTGGCTCCAGGTTAGATCCTCCGCTATGTGCACTCCCAGGAACTTGCCCCCCTCTCCACCTCCTCCCCATTGATACACCGTCCACTGTGGTTTATCTTCTTCTTCTGTAGTCAATTATTATTTCTGTTTTCTTACTGTTGAGGTCATTGTCCCTGCACCAAGCTGACAGGGTCTGGACCTCTTTCCTGTATCTTGTTTTCACCATATACAGCAAAATTATCCAGTTATTGGTAATCCACAACCTTACTTCGTCCAGTTTGTTGATAATATTTTAATGAGAATTGATTCTGTTTACTGATCCCCAGTGGGGAAATTACAACTTCCATTAATCACTACACACTTGAACCAGCGACCCTCCGATAACCTACCCAATAGGGGTGATCCGAGTACCCGGCTGAAAC
>NC_045743.1:21864652-21873652 GCF_008692095.1 Etheostoma spectabile | reverse complement strand
ACGGATAAAGCACTTTTGCCGAGTACAAGGACTATACGAGTAATATGAGTCAATATCCGTGCTCAGATTGAACACAACTCCTCAACTGGCCGCGCAGTGTTCTGTGATAATCACAGCACCCCCCCCCCCGCCTACAAACCCGCTCGGATCAATCACACACACACAGAACAAGGAGAAATGCGCTCATTTGGCCTCTCTCTCTCACTCTCTCTCCCGCTCCGTCAGGCAGGCAGTCGGGTCTGCGGATCTGTTCCGTTAACGTTTAGGGTTTCTTCAGCTTCAGGTTTGTTTTTAACTTCGGTTTGTAGTACTTACAGACTTAGTAACCAGTAGATTTCTGGTGAACGTGGGGTTTTGTAGTCCTTACATAGTAACCAGTAGTTCTGGGGAACGTGGGGTTTGTAGTCCTTACATGTAACCATATAGATTTCTGGTGAACGTGGGTTTGTAGTCCTTACATAGTAACCGTAGATTTCTGGGGAACGTGGGTTTCAGACATGCTGCTTGGTTAAATGCAACTCCCATGCGAGATTTTCTTTTTTTTTTTTTTTTTTTACTGTCGTGACTAGCTGCCCCCACCCCCTCTCTCTCACTCACCACACACACACACACACAACACACACACACACACCAATTCTATATATAATATAAATAAATATATATATATAATATCTATCTATCTATCTATCTATCTATCTATCTGTGTGGAAATAAAGAAATATAAAAAGAACCAAAAAACAAAAAATCACACTGATCATATAAAATTAAAAGTTAAAAACAAGTTATATTGAGTATGAAAACTCTTCTTCATTACATTTTACTTCATATTGCAACCGCATGTGTTGTGTTCAATGTTGCAAAACTTCTGTATATAGTTTGTTTTTACCATGACAACACCATTGATCTGAAGCTCGATGCTGTCATGTAAATAGTTTTCTAATCAGCAATAATATAACAATTTTTGATCACTCTATCATTTGCATGCTTAAAATAACACACCGGTTAAAGCCCCGCACATTTCAAGAGAACCGACCCACTTCCGGGTTAATATGACCACTTCCGGTTTAGCCCCGCCCACTCCGAGTACGGATCCGGATACAGATAATTCTGTGGTAAACATATACAGTTGCTGTCTCCATCCCTACTACCCAACTCACTACGGACTGAGCTACTGCCCCCCCTTAACAAGAGGGCGGGCATTGGCGAGGAAGATGCTGGGCACGGCATGTTTCTGCTTCTCACATCTCCGACCAATCAGCAGTCTGCAGGTTTCCACGTCACCTTATGGTTTCGCCTCAGCTCCTGTTGAACATCGACTGTGGTAGTACTACAAAAAGTACCTGTTGTCCGCTAGCAGGAACTCTTTTTTTTTTTTTTTTTTTATAATGGAAAACCTTAAAAGGCGAGTCGAGGAGATGGCATGCAGTGGAGAAACTTTGACATACCAATCATTGATCCACTCAACATCTTCTGATCGTAACTATTGATCAAAATAATTAGTTTTTTTTTAAAACTCAAATGGGGTTTACTGCCATATAAATTAGGTTTATTGACCATGAATAAGAAAAGCGTTACAATAAAAGACAAATGTTTTTAAAAAGCGCCAAAAGCCTTGAAAAAAGCGACAAATGTTGGGAAAAATAATAAATTTTGACACGCACAGAGAACGCATTCATCATCGACGGAAAGATCACACAAGGGTTAAGTGTGTGTGTGTGTGTGTGTGTGTGTGTGTGTGTGTGTGTGTGTGTGTGTATACGCCTGCATGTGTGTGTTCCTGCCAGAGAGTGGTTCTGTTGTCTGTCAGGTAGTTTCAGGTCTTGACTCCCTCCTGCCGTTGGAGGGGCTCAGATCTCCTGCAAACCTTCTGACCGATAATACTTGCACACACACACACACACACTCCATCAGCCTCTGTCTTTCATCCTTTCTTCTCTCACGCTCCCCCTTTTCTTCGCCTTTACACTGACTCCTCTCACTCTCCCCTCCCCTTCACTCTAATCTCTCATTTTCTCTTCCCTGCGTTCTCTTACATCACTCCCCTTCTTTCTATCTCTCCCAAGTGCCTGTCCTGTTCCTTTCACTCACTTTGCTTCTCTTTCACCCTAATGCGTCTCGCTTTTTTTCTCTCTCCCCCTCTCTTCGCCAACCTCCCCCACCCCCCCACTTCTTTCTCCTTATCAGAGGAGAGGATGAATGGTGAAAGGCGAGGAGGCGAGGCTGAGACTCAAACCCAATGCCTCGTGTGTGGGAACCTTATTGTGGCTGGCGACTCAGACACAGAGAGAGAGAGAGAGAGAGAGAGAGCTAAGGTATCACACTTGTCCCCCGTATGGTCGATAGAGCAGACCCTCTCATCTTTCCCCGCCTTGAATGGCAACACTGTACCAGGCAGCCTGGGGAGGGGGGGGGGGAGGCGGAGTGGGGGAGTGATGCATGACCTGACAAAAACAGAGATGGAAAGGATATTTTCTTGTCTCACATAGTTTCAGAAACCCATTTTATTGCTTACACGACTCGCCACAAAGTTTCCGACCACATGATGCTGTGCCAGTTGCCCTCGTTGCCATTTACTGTTAAAGAGAGCAACATTATGCTTTCATTGCTTTTCAACCTCTGCATGTGTGTAAATTGTCATACTGTGTCTGCATTGCCATGATTAAATATAAATTAAATATATGAATAGTAAATCTAGTAATTTTACACTAGTGTCAGTCTCTTTAAATTGAATTAAAATAAACGTAATCCGAATAATAGAATAGCAGGAACAAGTGAACACAATACTGACATAGCATCATGTTTTAAGTTATTATTGTTAAATATAATATAAGCAAACTGTTTCTTGTTTACACATCCAGCTGTTATGGAGCATCATGATCATGCTTTTGGAGTTGTTATCCGCCTGGTGAGTGTAAGGCCAATAGTCACTTTCTTTTAGCTCTGTTTTTGTTCTCCACCAACTCGGCCACCGGTCTCTTTAGCTGCTAAATGCCTCACTATGTCCACCAGCTAGTCTCTACCTTTGCTGCCTGCGGTTTTCTGGTGAGCAGATATAGGACAGTGGTTAAGAAATTGAATTTAATAAAAAAGGAAATTAGAAACTGGGTGAATTGGATCTTGATTTTTATAGTGATTAATCGTGCAGATATATAGATAGCTCCTCGACAGGGTATAGATAGCTCCTCGACGGTGCGTCTCACGTTGCTCCCTGATTCCTCGGCTGAACCAGAAGTTGTTCTGGCCTTCCTCGGTGAAGGCCCTCTCAAAACTCTAATTTCTGCCCCTGATGAGCGAGCATCGAGGTGGGATCATTGAGGAGCTATGGGCGAGGATACAGAGAGCTGCTTTCCTGGAAGCCCTGCAGCTGAAAGAGTTGCTAACTCCGCCCAAACAGCTGATGAACTGATGTATCTCTTTCAAGGAAAGGACATCTCATCCTTCTAAAACACATTTCCTCGGTTCCACTCTCCTCCCATGATTTCTCCAGTCTCTCTTGTGCCTCCTTGTGGGACGGACTAAGATGCGAGGAAGAGAGGCACGTAGAGAACTCAAGGAGGTAATTTAAGGGCTATGAGATTCACATTAGTTACAATTAATGGCCAAACGTATATGGACATCTGTATTTTAACCCTCATGTTGTCTTCCCGTCAAAATTGAAAATCACTTTTGTTTTTATCAATTTTTTTTTTTTCACTTTGTCCTTTTTTTTTCACTTTTTTCAATGTTTGTCATTTTTTTGACGTTTTCAACACTATGTAAAACTAAAGTTAATAAGTTAGTGTTACAGTTATTTTTGGAATTCATGTTCAATAAACCTCATTTATAGGAAATTATCCCTAATGTTTAAGTTAGAAAAGCAGAAATTGGATAATCACAGACTGGAACATGTCAACTTTTACTCAATACTATTTCACTTCAATTTTTTGCTATAAAATTGAATAAGACGCCCCAAAATGAATGAAAGTAGAGATTTGTACTTAGTAAAGCGATTGTGAAATCAATCATGTTATTTTGGGGAATAAAAAAAAAACATTGACATAGGAAAATGGATCAATTTTCAAAAACATAAAAGTTAAGCATAGACATTAATGTGCTGATATAACACTAAGCCAAGCCTCCACTCTTTGTGTTTCAGGCTTCCTGGCTGCAGCATTAGTGAGGTCCAACACTGATATGAAGGTTGAAATAAAGATAAGAGTCCCAGTTCATTCCAAAGGCGTTAAATGGAGGTCACGGCTCTGTGCTCTGCCATATCAAAACAGGAAAACTATATCTTTACGGAGCTGGCGTCGTGCATGAGAGAATCATCATGTCAAAACAGAAACGGGTCTTCACCAATCCAAAACATTCCATTGATATTTCCCTTCATTAAGACTGGAGATGTTCCAATACCAGTATCTGCATCAGCTCCGATACTGCCTAAAACACGGATATCGGTATGGGGAAGTACTGGAGTTTATGCACCGATCCCATACCACCTAAAAAGGCCATGAAGTAAATCTACGTTAAAGTAGTTTGTTCTTTTTTTCATTATAACTGCCTGTCAAACTGGATGATAAAAGAAAGTTCTATGACATTTATTGTTTGTGTTTTTTCAAGTTTCAGAAAGAGTTTAACCTGAAGCAGACAAAGATAGAAATCAGATCACATCCATACAGGGATAGTAGTATACAGTTGTTAAAACATAACAACATATATGACACACTGGTATCGGATCAGTACTCTGTATCGGTCGATACGCAAGTTCAGGTATCAGAATCAGTATCAGGAAGCAAAAAGTTGTATCGGACCATATCAAATTGAAACTACCTGAATCAGTCAGAGCAAGTGTGGTACAGTATGTAACAGTATGGGGCCGCACTTTGTCCACATAGTGTAGTTCTAGGGGCATTATCTCTAATTTACAGCATCACAGAGAACCTCAGACTACAATGGAGCACATTAGAGCCCGTTATGTCTGCCTCAGACTTTGCACAAAGAACAGAACTACTGCTTGACAGGCACTGTGGAACACAATCGACTGACACTGTTTTCCATCACGGTCCAGAGCACATAGAGCGGCTTTAGGTCATTAGGTTACTAGTTTTGACAGATCAGTATAAAAGCTTGTTTGCAAATCCAAATGAACTGAATAAACTAAAAAATGCTTAAATTGGCTGCAATGTCCAACACACTGTCTCGGTCAGCAGTCTCAATGAGACAGTTTGTTATTTCAGATCAACGATAATCCGACCAGTTTTATTGGGTGTGTAGACAGACAGGCAGACGGCGGAGCGACAGGGGATGTTTTCCATGTACGCTCACCTGTCCGCTCATATTAAATTCTGCATCGTGGGAGTTTCGTTTGCAGAGCCTGGTTCACATGGTCAAGCTGTGTAAACCCGTCCCCCCTCCTCCAGTGCAAACCCTCCCTCCTAGCATCAATTATTCAGGGTGAAGTCAATTAGGACCGAATAATTCATCTTCCAAGTGTCAATATTTGGGAAACAATCTCATGCGTCTTTTTACACTCCCTAGAAGTGTCCAACTTTGTGCTGGGGAGTCGTTGTGGTAGTCACAATGGCTAGTGTCCCATAATGAACACACACATCCACACTGTTGTTGAAGGTACTGTATTTTATTTTAGCGTTTTAATTGTGCCAAAATGGGGGAGGGATACTTCCTGCTGGTGCATTCACTTGTTGAAATCAAGGTTTGACAACAGAGCTTTGTTATTCAGCTCACACATCAGATGTAGAGTCTGTAGAGTCCTCATGTAAAGACAAAAAAAAGAGGCACATATAATGGAAATTAAGACATTTGTTTAATTTAAAATGTAAAAAGTATGAAATTAAAAAAGTTCTTGCCGGTCCAATTTATACTTAAATATTAATTTCAACTAAATATTGAAGCAACAGTAAACAAACACCAACCCATGGCGACACGCTACTAGCCTCCCATGGCGACACGCTACTAGCCTCTCTCACGCCAAGTTTAGTGCTAGTTTTAGCTTTACTTATAAGTTGGGAACACAGCTACGTTTCCTTCATCACCTATGATCGCCAGCTTTACTGGACATCAGAGAAAATGTTCCAGAACTGTCTACAACATGTGATACCTGGGGATATCATTAAAACATTAGAGACCTGGCTACGTTACGAAGGCGATAAGGGCAGAGAGAGGGAAGACGGGGGGGACTGTGGTGAGGTTACGGAACAGACCCGCGCGGCCTCCAATACCAAGCATGCTGTTGGCAAACATGCAATCTATCCACAACAAGATGGATGAGCTCCGCTGCCGTGTCAGGGTACAGCGAGATCTGGGGAACTGTTGTGTGTTCTGTTTTACAGAGACGTGGCTAACATCGGACTATCCGGACAGTGCTATTCATTTGGATGGATTCTCCGTTTTTCGTTCAGACCGAGTTAGGGACACGACTGGCAAGTCGAGAGGTGGGGGGGTGTGCCTTCTGGTTAACAACTCGTGGTGCACTGACATGGAAGTGATCTCCCACTCTTGTTCACCGGTCCTTGAACATCTTACCATCAAATGTCGGCCGTTCTACTCACCAAGGGAATTTCCATCGGTCCTACTCACTGCGGTATACATCCCTCCAGACGCGAACGCTAAGGCAGCCCTGGAGGAGCTCAGTGATGTTGTCAACAGGTCTGAGAGGCTGCACCCTCAAGCTCTTTCCGTTGTGGCCGGTGACTTCAATCACTGCAACCTAAAGTCAGTGCTACCGAAATACTATCAGCACGTCAGCTGTGCAACCAGAGGAAATAAAACTCTTGACCACTGTTATTCAAAAATTAAGGGAGCTTATAAATCTGTCCCCCGGCCTCACTTTGGGAAATCAGATCATTCCTCTGTACTGCTGCTCCCTGTGTACAAGCAGGTGATAAAGAGAGAGAAACCCATTGTGAGGACAGTACAGCGCTGGACTGCTGAAGGTGAGCTCATGTTGCAAGGCTGCTTTGAATCTACTGACTGGTCAGTTTTTAGTGATTCCGCTACCTTGCATGGGTACACTGAGGCAGTTACTGACTATGTTAAATTCTGTGTGGACAGCTGTATTCCCTCGCATACTTTTCGCGTGTACCCTAACGAAAAGCCGTGGATAAACAGTAATGTACGGGTGAAACTGCATGGAAGGACAGTGGCTTTTAAATCTGGAGACGATGCTCGTTACAAAATCGCGAGGTACGAGCTTAGGAATGCAATCAAGTCTGCTAAAAAACAACACCGGGACAAGATAGAGCGATATTGTTCTGAAGGGGACTCTAGGCGCGTCTGGCAAGGCCTACATGTGGTTACTGGCTACAAGGCCAAACCTAGTGGCGTCACAACAACCTCTGCTTCCTTCCCAGATGACTTGAATGCTTTCTATGCTCGTTTTGAAGGCACGGATGAGCTACTGGCGCCTCAAGTTGGGGATGTGCATGTCAAAGTACCTTCGATTGGGAATATAAACTCAGACACATCATCTCCATTTGGTAATCTGTTTAGTAGGCCAGCAATCAGGTCTCAGTCACTGACACACGTAAAGTTTTAAATCTGTGAAAATAGGGAGGTGCTGCGGCCGGATGGTATTACTCCACGAGTTTTAAGACATGTTATAGCCAAATTGCTCTGTTTTACTGACATTTTTAACTGGTCACTCTCTCTTTGTGTAGTTCCAAATTGTTTTAAAAATCTATTATAGTTCCTGTGCCAAGAAAACGAGTGCCATTGTATGAATGATTTTAGACCCATAGCATTGACTTCGTGATATGAAGTGTTTTGAACAACTTGTGAAAACATATATCAACAACAGCATACCTGTCTCTATTGATCCATTACAATTTGCATATAGATCAAATAGGGCTGGATGATGCTGTATCCTTGCATTACACTGTGTGTCAACATCTAGAGGGCAGGGAAAATATGTCAGGATGCTTTTTGTTGATATAGTAGTGCTTTTAACACCATCAGACCTCTATCTTAAACATCTAAGCTGTTAGACCTGGGCCTCTGCAATTCCATCTGCAAGTGGATACAGGATTTTCTAACAGGTTGCCCCCAGATAGTTAGAGTTGGCACTACTACTCAGGCTGTATATGCTAAACACAGGAGCACCCAAGGCTGCTGTCTCAGTCCCTTATTATATAGTGTTACACATATGACTGTAAGGAAAACATCCACTAATAGTATTGGAAATTTGCAGACGACACTACTTTGATAGGACTCATTGACACAATAATGAAACTGCCTACATGGATGAGGTGTGTAATTTGATCAAGTGGTGCCGTAAAAATAACTTGTCCCTTAATGTGGAGAAAACTAAGGAGGTCATCATAGATTTAGGAAAAACAAATTCACACCACACACGGTCTACATTAACAACTCTCCTGTTGAAATTGTCAACACGTTTAAATTCTTAGGCATCCATATTTCAGACTCCCTACATGGGTGTTCATATCAGATGTGCCATTAAGAAGGCAATCAGGGCTGTATTTTTTGAGGTGTCTTAAGAAATATGGTATGTCTCTTAATATTCTTAAGGAATTCTACCGTTGTACAATTGAGAGTATATGACAGGTAACATTGTAGTGTGGTTTGGTAGGACTACTTCACATGATAATCTTCTGACAAGGTGGTCAAAACTGCGTCTAAAATCATCGGCGTTCCACTTGAACCGTTGCAACATATTTACTGGAAAACGTAGTACTAAGAAGGCATAGGTATTGCAGGATTCTAGTCATCCTGCAACACAACCTCTTCTCCCACCTTCCATCAGGGAGACGGTTGCAGAGATACCAACCGCACATCACGTTTTAGGTAGTTTTTATCCTCAGGTAATCAGGTTGTGAAGATAGCGCAGCGAAGGAAGGGGCTGGGGTCTGTGTGTAGGTCAATTAGCCACTGTTTATTTTGGTGGTTAAATGGTTTTATGTTTTTAACCTATATTACTGTTATTGATTGTTACCGTTGACGGGTGCTGAGAGAGTGCAATAGGGCATACTGTATTTCATTGCTGTG
>NC_045743.1:21862023-21864642 GCF_008692095.1 Etheostoma spectabile | reverse complement strand
TAAAGTGCATATGACAATAAATTTTGAACTTTGAACTTTGAACTTTGAACTTTGAAATAAAGTATAGCTATGACTTATTCCTCAGTGTAACCCTGCAGGGCCGAACCTGTTTTTGTGTCCTTGTTCTACACCCAGGGACTGAACACCTACGCCCAGAGGGATGAGCAGTGCTTTCTGTTAAGTTCTGGTTGACAAAGTAGTTCGGGAAGGAACTTGTTTTGGTGGAACATGTTTGTTCAAAAGTAGTTTTAGTCGTGCAACAGAAAACTCAGATTGGACAGATCGTCTCGCTCGCGTTGTCTGGATACCCGTTCAGAGATCTGAGGCAAGGCTAAACCAATAGTGCCTCAGACCCTGGACAGATAGTCTAGCTGCGGTCTGGATACCCTGCAGAGATCTGAGGACCAGGAACCATAGTGCCTCGACTTGGACAGATAGTCTAGCTAGCTGTTGGATTTAACCTGCAGAGATTCTGAGCGGACAGGTAAACCATAGTCCTTCAGATTGGACGATAGCTAGTTCGCTGTGCTGGGATTTCCCCTGCTGACCCAGAGAGTCTGAGTAGAACAGTTGAACAATAGTCCTCGAGATGGAGCACAGATCGAGCTAGCGGTACTGGATTTACCCTGCAGGAATCTGAGGACAAGGTTAACCATAGTCCTCAGAAATCCACCAGAGGTTAGAACGCCAACACAAAGAAAGAGGAAGGTAATGGACATCAGCAAAAAGACATACAACTGGCAGAATTTCCTGCGGCACAGGAGCAATCCCGGAAGTGGAACCTCAAGGGTATAGAATTTTTTGGAAGTGATCATTACGGGATTTTGAGCTCTCAGCTTCATGCTAGTCCATCCTAGAGTGACGTGTCCCAGAGTAACAACCCCATACACTTTTTGTAAGGTTCCTACTTGTGGAATTATCTTTATTGGGAATCATCGTTATGTATTCTCACACTTTTGTAAGTGGGTGTACGCAAATCCTTGACATTTCTTAGTGGGTGTACGGTGTATACCTGCATTTCAGGTAGACTCCACCACTGCTTTGACGTCATGGACACGTGGGCAGCGAGAACCTTTCTAGATCAATGCCGTTGTAAGTTTTATATCCAGGCGCCGCAGTTGCTTTCCACCGTCTGCAAGACCCAGGGCATTATGGGAAACACCTGGGTCTCATCTGATCTAACAGCTGAATGGTTTAGAATTGACCCAAAAAGATGTTTTGTAGAAGCTTTTCACTGTTGTTAGATTGGAGAGATTTCCATTGATATTTGTCTGATTTTAAGGGTTTATTCTGTGAACAGAACACGTTTTGTGGAAACGATACAGATTGTCTGTAGAGCATTTTACTGGAAATGCCATCATAATAAAAACAATTGGAGAGCTGATATATGGGCCTGACTGTTTCTGTGACTTCCTGTACAGACTGAAGGAATCTTTCTGACTTGACCGCAGCGTTTTGTCAGCGCCCCCTGCTGCTGCCGCCAACCAGAACGACTTGTATGCAGGACATCAGAGGCTCATTGCTATTATGATAAAGGAGAGAATTGAAGTGAAAGCACGCGAGCAGATCATATACGGCACAAGCAATAAAACACCACAATACTATTTCCCATTAATCTTTTGCTTTTTTGAGTGCTGCTGCACATTCCTTTGTGTGTAAAAAGCATAGTGTGCACATGCATATTCATTACTAATGCGCTGTCTCATGGCAGTTCATGAAATGGTTACTTAATATATTGATTCATTTACAGGGACATGATTTTCTCATTTATTTTGTGGTGGTGAGCACGAAATTTAAACTAATTTATTTTAATGGGAAGCATCTTTTGTGATAACCGAACGATTAGGGTAGCGAGAAGTAGTGAAAGCCAAAAAGTTGGTGGGGTGGTGGATGGGTCAAACAACACAGGACTTTCACCCCGGAGACTGGGGGTCGCGTCACGCGTGTGGCGGTTCCTTTCCCCGTTGTTGCGTCCCCTGGAGATTGCGGATCGTGTCCTGACGGCCGTTGTTGTGGCGTTTCATTCTCCGTTTTTGCCTCCCCCAGAGACTGCGGATCATGTCCCGGCGGCTGCTGTTGTCCCCCAGTGCGGGCCGCTGCAGCCCAGTCTCATGGTCCATTTTGTTGTGACCACCACGAAATAAACAAGAAAATCGTGTCCTTGTTGATCAATAGATCAAAATAACGTGAGACCTGGGGCCTGTTGCACGAAACTAGGATAAGGGATTAAGCCCGGATATTGAAGTTATCCTGGATGAATTTAGCTTCGACTCGGTTGCACGAAACCAGATTGGAATTATAAGCCACCATCCCGTTACCAATGTAGATTGATTTATATTCTTTGCCGTTCGGCTAGCCCTGTTCCAGACCATGCTAAGCCAGGCTAGTTAAGCCGGGATTCCTCATGTGTCAATCAGCTTCGGTTTCCTGCTAGCTAAATAAACGTGTTTAACAGTTATTCCGTTGTCTTCTGCATGTGTTCTGCTTTATTTTTAACATGCATTAGCCTACTTGTCACTATTGTTGTCGCGAGTTGGATTTAAACCGTACAGCTGTTTAGATGTTAGAAATGGTTGCACTGCCACCCTGATGTGGAGTGGGACTTTTCCCGGTGGGACG
>NC_045743.1:21861182-21862013 GCF_008692095.1 Etheostoma spectabile | reverse complement strand
GAGGCCGCCTGGCGTGCGGCCGCTGCCCGGTGGCCGGTGGCCGGCGCTGCCCGGTGGCCACTGCCTGGCGGCAGACCTGTAAAAGTAGAGATGAGGGGCGCAGCGTCCGTGGTCTCAGCTTCAGGTTACAGGACGCGCTCCGAAGATTAATTGACAAATTAATGTAGCGATATTCCCAATGATAATCATGGCAGACTGGTCAAGACAATACAGTCATGATTCATTTTTCTTGTTGCTGTCCTTCTCTAATAAGGTAGGTTTGTGTTACTCCTTAATAAGTGGGCCTAATGTTTTTTTTTTACTATACTTATTGGGTTCCATAATCTCTCAATAAGTCTCACACACCTGGACTACATCACAGGCCTTTGTACGTATAAAGTGTAGTTTACATTCATCACACCGGGAACACCACGATGCGTCTTAATCTTTTTATTTTTGTGCGGTCACTTGTCAGAAGAATAAAAAACATGAATATTGTTTTACATATGCTCACAGCGTGTATTGAAGTCACTTACTTTTTTTTCTAGTTGTTGTCCCTTTCTGATTGTTCTGTATGAACATTAATTGTACAAAGAATTAGGAGTATCTTATAAAGATTTATGCATGGTTGTAAAACATGTTCTCACGTTGTGAATAAGGGTTTGAAATTGAGCCTAAAGTCCTTGGTCCATTAACCGAGGAACATTTGTTCCGTCTGCTACTATTTGAGGCAAAGGCTATATTTTTACACTCCCACACATTCAGTCGGTCCGCTATGTTGGGCTTTTTTTCTCCATTTGATAAGAGCCGTATTTCTCTTTTTACATATTCTTCCCCTCCTCGTTACTGTCC
>NC_045743.1:21861096-21861172 GCF_008692095.1 Etheostoma spectabile | reverse complement strand
GCTGCTCATTGGGTGAAACATATGGCGCATGCGTATTCTCACTTCTGCATCAGTAAATCTGGGATCGATAACGTGG
>NC_045743.1:21858071-21861086 GCF_008692095.1 Etheostoma spectabile | reverse complement strand
AGAAAGCCGTGAACGTGCACTTATCCCAGCTCTCTACACCTGGCTTGACATAGCTTCCCCTGTTAATCCTGGCTCGGTGAACGAGCAATTGATTAAGCCGCGATGAGCAGATCACACTAAGTCAAGCTGCGCTTTTTCACTTATCCTCTTACAGGGAGGTGTGTTCAGGTGCATTCGGGGCGTATTGCTATCTTGAGGCAAGGGAAGTGATCGCCATTGGCCAAAAAAAAAACAGTCAAGTGAATAACTCAGCATTTTTGTCAGGATAAGTGGAAAAAGCGCAGCGCTGACTTAGTGTGATCTGCTCATCGCGGCTTAATCAATTGCTCGTTCACCGAGCCAGGATTAACAGGGGAAGCTATGTCAAGCAGGTGTTAGAGAGCTGGGATAAGTGCACGTTCACGGCTTTCTCAAATAGACCACGTTATCGATCCCAGATTTACTGATGCCGAAGTGAGAATAGCATGCGCCATATGTTTCACCCAATGAGCAGCAGTTCAATGGACAGTAACGAGGAGGGGAAGAATATGTAAAAAGAGAATACGGCTCTTATCAAATGGAGAAAAAAAGCCCAACATAGGGACCGACCTGAATGTGTGGGAGTGTAAAAAACGACTTGCCTCAATATAGGCAGACGGAAAACAATGTTCCGGTTAATGGACAAGGACTTTAGGCTCAATTTCAAACCTTATTCACAACGTGGAAAATGTTTAAACCATGCATAAATCTTTATAAGATACTCCTAATTCTTGTACAATTAATGTTCATACAGAACAATCAGAAAGGAACAACAACTAGAAAAAAAGTAAGTGACTTCAATACACGCTGTGAGCATATGTAAAACAATATTCATGTTTTTTATTCTGAGAAAGTGACCGCACAAAAATAAAAAGATTAAGACGCATCGTGGTGTTGCCGGTGTGGATGAATGTAAAATACACTTTATACGTACAAAGGCCATGTTATTAGTCCGGGTGGTGAGTATTGAGAAGATTAGGAACCATATAAGCATAGTAAAAAAAAACATTAGGCCCACTTATTAGGAGTAACACAAACTACCCTTATTAGAGAAGGAAAGCAACAGAAAAATGAATCATGACTGTATTGGTCTCTGACCAGTCTGGCCATATATCATGGGAATATCGCTACATAATATTGTCACACTAATCTTCGGAGGCGCGTCCTGTAACTGAAGCTGAGACCACGGACGCTGCGCCCTCATCTCTACTTTACAGGTCTGCCGCCAGCGAGTGGCCACCGGGCAGCGCCGCCACGGCCACCGGGCAGCGGCCGCACGCCAGGCGGCCCTCGACACACTACCGTCCCACCGGGAAAAGTCCCACTCCACATCAGGGTGGCAGTGCAACCATTTTCATCTAAACAGCTGTACGGTTTAAATCCAACTGCGACACAACAATAGTGACAAGTAGGCTAATGCATGTTAAAAAATAAAGCAGAACACATGCAGAAGAAGACAACGGAATAACTGGTAAACACGTTTATTCGGATCAGAACCGCAGTGATTTGACACATGAGACTCCAGGATTATCTTAGCCTGGCTTAGCCTGCTCTGGACAGGCTAGCCGCAAAGAATAAATCTCCATGGTAACTTGGCTGGGCTTAATTCAATCTGGTTGTGTGCAACCGAGTCGAAGCTAAATTCATCAGGATAACTTCAATATCCGGGCTAATCCCTTATCCTAGTTTCGTGCAACAGGCCCCAGGTCTCACGTTATTTTTGATCTATGATCAACAAGGACACGATTTTCTTGTTTATTTCGTGGTGGTCACAACAAAATGGACATGAGACTGGGCTGCAGCGGCCCGCACTGGGGGACAACAGCAGCCGCCGGGACATGATCCGCAGTCTGGGGGAGCAAAAACGGAGAATGAAACGCCACACAACGGCCGTCAGGACACGATCCGCAACTCCAGGGGACGCAACAACGGGGAAAGGAACCGCCACACGCGTGACGCGACCCCAGTCTCCGGGGTGAAAGTCCTGTGTTGTTTGACCATCCACCACCCCACCAACTTTTTGGCTTTCACTACTTCTCGCTACCCTAATCGTTCGGTTATCACAAAAATGCTTCCCATTAAAATAAATTAGTTAAATTCGTGCTCACCACCACAAAATAAATGAGAAAATCATGTCCTGTAAATGAATCAATATATTAAGTAACCATTTCATGAACTGTCCATGAGACAGCGCATAGTAATGAATATGCATGTGCACACTATGCTTTTTAAACAAAAAGATGTGCAGCAGCACTCAAAAAAGCAAAAGATTAATGGGAATAGTATTGTGGTGTTTTATTGCTGTGTGCCGTATATTGATGCTCGCGTGCTTTCACTCAATTCTCTCCTTTATCATATAGCAATGAGCTCTGATGTCCTGCATACAAGTCGTTCTGGTTGGCGGCAGCAGCAGGGGCGTGACAAAACGCTGCGGTCAAGTCAGAAAGATTCCTTCGTCTGTACAGGAAGTCACAGAAACAGTCAGGCCCTATATCAGCTCTCCAATTGTTTTTATTTGATGGCATTTCCAGTAAAATGCTCTACAGACAATCGGTATCGTTTCCACAAAACGTGTCTGTTCACCAATAAACCCGAAAACAGACAAATATCAATGGAAATCTCCCAATCTAACAACAGTGAAAAGCTTCTACAAAAAATCTTTTGGGGGCAATTCTCACCATTCAGCTGTTAGATCAGATGAGACCCAGGTGTTTCCCATAATGCCTGGTCTTGCAGACGGTGGAAAGCAACTGCGGCGCCGGATATAAAACTTACACGGAGTTGATCTAGAAAGGTTTCGCTGCCCACGTGTCCATGACGTCAAAGCAGGGGTGGGAGTCTACCTGAATGCAGGGAACACGCCACCATAAGAAATGTCAAGGATTTGCGTAACCCACTTACAAAAGTGTGAGAATACATAACGATGATTCCCAATAAAGATAATTCCACAGTAGGAACCTACAAAAAGTGTATGGGGGTGTATCTGGGACCACGTCA
>NC_045743.1:21856205-21858046 GCF_008692095.1 Etheostoma spectabile | reverse complement strand
AAGACCAGCAAGCCCAGAATGCACCTGAACACACCTCCCTGTAAGACCAGCACGCCCATGGACGCAGGTGTATTTGCTATTTAAATGTGGTGGGCGCTGGAAAATTGATAACTGCATCTGTCTTAAGCTAGCAAAGGCATTAGCATCGGGCTACATCGGCGCCGGATGCAAGACAGGACCCTGAGTTGATGTAGAATGTAATTTTGTGGCTTAAACCTGCAAAAACACTGGTATGGTCTGTCTCACCAAATGCTTGCTGTTCAGAGGGAAATGACCTAGTCTATCTGTAAAGTGTCCTGAGAGAACTTGTCATGATTTTGCACTATAAATAAAACAGAATTGAATTAGCTCTTTCACCAAGATACTCAGAATATATACTTATTATATTAGCATTTGGTTGGAAAAACGGGGTGAAAGAATAGCGACATGCTTCTTTGTGTGGCTGGATAATTACAGTCTGGACGAGTTTTCGGGCCATGACTCAGTCTAGTGCTTTATGATGTATTAATTATGAAATATTTCATGAAAAGAAGGGAATGTCTCCACAGTCATTCTCCGCTCTCTAACACGCTTCATTGAATTCAGTGTGGCAAAGAAAACTTTTGAGCCTAATTACTAAATCCATCCTTGAATTGCTGACTTTAGTTTGGCTCCTGTAAAGGCAACATTGACGTGTGTCTAACCTTGACTTCATTATTCAGAAATTGTGCCATGAAAATGTCTGTTTGCGTGGATGGATATCAAATGGTGGAACACTTGTGGTGAACCATCGCTACTTGAGAGTTAAGTATTTGATGAAAGGACCACGCACTTAGCCTTTACGTTGAATTGAAGTTATAAAGCACCTAGAAAAAGTCAAGGTAACACCTCGTATCCAGAATGGAACTTGATGATTTTCTTTGATGAGGTTTTTAGGGTCATTTTCATTTCATTTTCTTTGCAGGGGAATGGCAGCGGACATCAAACGTTTTACAGCCCTTTCTCCTCCCAATGCCAGACAGCTTCTGTATTATTAAATTGAACAAATACATCAGCTACTTTTCCGTGTGTTTTAACTTATTTATGTTATAAATATTTGTTATTCCCCAAGTCTCTATACTTATATTTCCCATTCCTATCCATAGTCCCATTCCGGTTGAACTTCAAACACTGTGGCGTCACTTCCACCCCCTTTCAAAATGAACACCTGGACCTCAACCCAGCCCCAGACCGGTTGTTTTTCGTCTGTCCTGCAGTCCAGTGGATGGATCTTGCCTGTTGAATGGGACAGCAGCCCATTCAACTCCTGCATCTAGTACCTTTTTCCTTGGGATCAATCGGCCAGTGCCATTAAATTATAACCTTTAACAACAAACCCTAACGCAACCCTAACCCTGACACCAGAACAGTTGAAGGGTGCCAGGGCATCCCTCCGCTGAGTTTCACTCGTATGTTACAATGTTACCAAAGGTCACATCCAAATTGATGCTATCATGTCTCCTTCTTTGAATGTTATCTGCCAATTGAATGGAGATTAGCAGTTGTTACTACCATTGCTACCATATATAGGAGGCAATCGGGCCCTAATTTGCATCCTAGTTGTTTTACTGGGCCGTTATCATCCACTGGTACGCTGGATCACCCATGCGCTTCAATATTCAAAATGCAGAGCAACGAAGATGATGTAGTATGAAGAGGAACAGTGGTAGGGAATAGTATTAAAAGGCCGATGCTCTGCGTTAGGTGGTAGGAAGGTTGCAGGGCTGCCAACTCTCACGCATTGGCCGTGAGACACACGCCTTTGACTGGTTTCACACGCTCACATGCCACACTCCCGATTTCTCACGCTGAAGTGTCAACCC
>NC_045743.1:21855961-21856195 GCF_008692095.1 Etheostoma spectabile | reverse complement strand
GGTCAAATTTCTGAAAGATGAGTTTACCTGTCGATCTACCTGTTGAGCCACTCGTGACCAACTAGTTGTGCTTTCAGAGACTGTGAGGGGGTTCAAGTTCACTCCCTGTCTGTGGAAGTTTTGAAATGTCGCCAACTGAAAACATTTTTTTCACGAGTCATCCCAGGTGCATGTCCCCGGCTTCAGGTATGAGCTCTGAGTATCACACACCCGTCCGTCGCTTTGTGTCCACTC
>NC_045743.1:21844588-21855951 GCF_008692095.1 Etheostoma spectabile | reverse complement strand
AATAGAGGTGAGCAGCGCGGCTGGTGGACTTGCTCTGCTGTGGGCAGTGTGGGAAAATAATACAATGACTGAGGTGGTGATGAACAGGGCACTCAGGAACGGCCTACTAAGTTTGAGGAGGCTGTACGCTGTCTCATCATCGGAGGCTACATGGACAACGCGTCCCTGCTGTTGGGGAAATCCTTCTATAAACTGACAACTGACTCCATGATGAATTAACACAGCGTTTATTCTTGTGGTCAACAGATGAAATGCGTTTCCGAGCAATTCTACATGCACGGACCTGATGGAAACTTGTCTAGTACAGAGGTTCCCAAAAAGGCACTTTAACAATATCGTGCTCAGGGTTATATTGGTTCCCCTTGTGGGGCCTGATTGGTCAGCTATACTGTTGCTGGGGTACAATCCCTGCTCTGCCTCTTCCTTCTTGCCTGTCTATTATTTTCAGTTATCATTTACTTCACAAGACAGCTATGTTCACTCCCTTCTAAGTTGGTACGTCCTGTTCTCTGAGTTATCAGACCGTCCTCGAACTTCAGTGTCCTTGGCCTCACCATCTCCTCTTCTGTGCTCACTGTAGCTTATCTGACTAAGATAGCCCTCCTGTTCTCTCCCTCCTAGCTGTACCCCAGCTGCAAAGCATAATGTATAATATGTCCACATACCACCACTCTATTTAGTCTTTGGTTAATTCACCATATACTTTAGCCGCTTTTACTGGCCGTTCCTGAGTGCCCTGTTCATCACCACCTCAGTCATTGTATTATTTCCCCACAATTCCCCCTTTTCGCACCTACTATGCGAACACTTTTTACACTAACTGCAGTGCCTCAACGTCCTCCCCGTCCTCAGGCATGGTGAGTAATGGCAGCATCCCAGCGGAATAGGGAGGCGGCGCTTTTTCTTTGGACAAGGCAGTGGTGATGAGCCGGGATATCATGGTCCGCAGGCAGGGCACACAGCAACACCCACAGGTAACTAGAATAGCGAGAAAAACAGCAATAGATGTCAAACAAGCAGTGATAAGATTCTTCCATTTGCCAAAAAAGGTTGTCATCCACCCCTCCAATGGATTTGATACACCTGAGGCGTCATGCATCTCCTGGGAAAGGGCTCGAAGTTGGTTCAAAGCCCTGGTGACCTTCCCATCCGGGGCAGTGTTGTTAGGGATGACCGTACAGCACATCTCTCCGAACATGGAACAGACTCCTCCTTTTTCAGCCAACAGCATGTCCAGCGCCATCCTATTCTGGAGCGCCATGAGGGACGTTGGGGCCATCTGCTCGGCCAGGCCTTCGATGGCATCCCTAGTTGCTGCTCGGCGTAACATTATATGCACAAAATTTATCCTATCTACTTTTGCTGGGAGTGACGGGGAAGATGGCTGAAAGCAGTGGTATATCTCAAATCCTGCGGCTATTTGATCTGCCAATTTGTATTCATTCGGGACACCCCTAGAACTCCTATGCTGTCTATATAGGTTGGGTTCCCCCATGGATCAAAAGCCGGGCCTTGCATACTACGGGCCTGCGCCTTCTCTTTCGGTCAGTTGCACAGCCTTATGGTGGGTATAGTGGACTCTACTCCCCACCAAAGATATGGGCATAGCTATCTAACCATAGCACAAACTCCTGACGTTTGATTTGGGAACTTTATCTGGGAGTACACCTAAGACCACCACAATAGTAAAAGTCCTATTCTAGCCACTGGGCCTAGGGCTGTTTTGTTTTGTACAGTTGTATTACACCAGTCTGGGGGTATATCACCTAGTTTGATTGTGGGCTTGCTTGATCCGGTGAGATTGAAACAGTGATATCTTGCACCCTCCCCCTTTATGGCGGTAAAATACCCTGGTTTTTCAAAGCCTGGGAAAAGAGGGATGCTAGGGTAGACAATTGCGGGAAGCTGTCTTAGAGTGTGTGAAGTTCAACATGTATGCATATCCTGCTGGGTCCTCATTAGGAAACAACGGCCGGGTTAGTGAACATGACTGGTCTAGCTGTGGCACAGGCCACCACCCTTCCAGTGTTTTTCTTTGGCATTCTGTATTAGCCACCTGATCCATAAATTGTCCTGGCCTGCACTTGCTGATACTCACACATCTTCCACCCTCATTTTAGAGAAGTCCTGCACTATTACGTCTTCCTCCTTCAGGGGGGGTTTTACTGTAGTCTCTGCCATGTCAGTGTCATTCTGTGTGTGCGTGAGGAGATCCAAAATATTTATCTGCAGGGGGGTTATCTGGTCACTTCCTGCTATCCATACACCTATGGCTAACATCCACACATCCTGACCGTTCCTGCTCCCAATTGCTCTATTTACTGACAGGGTTATGGGATTTTTCGTGGGGTCTGAACTATAGTCCCGCTGTATAGATAATATCTCCCATTCATCTTGTTGTACCCACCAATCTCTTTTGTCTGTCAACCTCGCCCATGGTTTCCACCCTCCTGTTGTCCAACCCGCGTCATACCAGCTGTTACAGAGACTACCTTTCACCTGTCCGGAAGCGCTCCTTTCACAATCCTCTACCTTTTGATAGTCGTCACAGATGTACACATCTGTGTTTTTGTAGAAACTATTATACCCCCCGCAGTCTATAGCCTGACACAAATCAAAGGTAAATGACGTGGTTGAGTCTCTCACATAGGGGAGAGTCAATCTGGCACCGCACCTTGGGGATGGGCCCTTAGTGTGTTGCTTCACTACTGCCCAAATTGCTCTTCTTTTCTCTCGTCTAGTTTCATTTCCTTTGTTACTGAGAGGTGGTTGGACACTACCGGGTGATTGTTCTTTGTGGTCTCGGTCCCCATACGCATGTTCCAACCCCAGAATTAATGCTGCAACTCCCACTACTAAACTACTACTAGGACAGTGTTCTTTTTCCCAAACCCCATTGCCTTCCAAGTTATGGATTCTATGTGGGGGCTGTTCCCCCCAAACATCTCTTCCATCTATACATTTGATTGCTTTTCTAATTTCTGCCAGGGCGCTAGGAGGTGCGGCTGGGGCACAATGTGTCAGGTGTTGCCAAGGTGCTCCTTTTTTACCTTTAACCTGGACCGAGTGTGAAGTAACCTCCCTCACTACCCCCGGACCACCTGGGGTCAGTCCACTTCCTCTTGTGACTTTGACCCTGACCCAGTCGCCTACCTTGACAGGTAGTGTTGCTTCCTCCTGCGGTTTCCTGTTTGCCAACTGACCTCGTAGAAAGGCTGAAACCGAGATGTTAGCTTTTTCATATAGTCTGTCATTTCATTTGCTGAACATCTAAATTGGCATGTGGCCTCCATCTAGTGGAGGTCCTGGCATTTTTCTCCCTGTCATTATTTCATGTGGGGTCAAATGTGTTTCTCGTCCTTCTGACCTCATAGCCATGAGGCCAATGGGAGCGCTTCTACCCTGTTAACTTGCTTCCCACATGCCTTGGCTCTCTAGCCTTCAATGTCTGGTTTGCTCTTTCCCCTTCCCTGTGAGTGATGATAAACTGATCCGAAGGCATGAGTGATTCCCAGGGCCTGTTCTACTTCTCTTAGTAGTTTGTTGTTAAAATGTGTGCCATTATCTGACCTTATTTGCCTGGGGACCCCATACCTCGGGATGAGTTCAGTTTTGAGCCATTTCACCACTGTTTTTGCGTCCTCTTTTCTGGTGGGAATGGCTTCTACCCACCTAGAGAACCTGTCTACCATCACCAGAAGATACCTTTTTCCCCCTACCACATTTTCTGCGCCCATATCAGTATAATCTATACTGATATCTTGAAAACAGCTGTGGGACTGGGTACGCTCCTTTTAGTGTGGTGTATGGTTTCTGAACATTATGCTCTCCCACACACCCTGCATTCTGAACAAAAATGTGTCACCATGTCCCTCAAATTGGGGTGCCACCACAGCTCAGACAGATTCAGGAGAGTCTGTTTTCTTCCTTCATGTGTTGGTCTGTGTGCCTCAGGTAGCAACATTCTGCACATCTCGGCTGATGCTGCTATCTTTCCTTGATGAGACCTCCATATCCCATCTTTGTCTTTTGTGGCGCCGCTCCGCTGCCACTGACATGTCTGTCTCCCCCTTTTTTCTGAAATAAAATGGCATTGAGAAAGCCATTGTTTTCAGAAACATCCATATGAAATGGGAGTGAGTAGTCTGGGGAGGTGAGTGTCTCTGCCCTTGCTAGGGCACTTTTGAGGTCAGAGAAGGCGGCCTCGGCCTCTGTTGTCCATAGGAGGGGGGCGGTGAGACAGCGATGACCAGCAGCAGCCACCAGTTCCCTGAGCGATGTAGTTCTGTTGGTATAGTCAGGGATATGTGAGCGGCTGTATCCTGTGAGGCCCAGAAACCTTTTTGGTGTTTTGACAGGAAATGACGCACATTCTCGCCCCATGTTGCATCGGTCATTGTTTGCAGGCCTACTACTCCTCCTAACTGTGTCTGAACTGCTGTGGGTAATCCCCCTAGTACCCCATGGCGGAACAGCGCCACTGTGGCGGCGGACTGGTCCCACGGTTCCCTCATAGCACGCTGCCAAATCTTTTTTGCTCTATCTGCATAGGCATCAAAATTTTCATCATCTTAGTCTTTTAAATCATGCCATGCTGCATGATCCCCACTGTGGGATACATGGGTGCAGCTCAGCCCAAATGCCAGGGGTTACTGCTGATCAGGCACTGATGCGGGAACAGTGGGTCCAGCTCCCCCTCTGGTGAGGGCAGCACTAGCTTCATCTGCTCCCATTACTCTACCCAATACTGCTCTGAGATCTCCCAAACACAGCTGCACTCCTGCTGTAAACTATTGAAAGCTGTGAGGAAATGCTCAGCCCCTCCTGTCAGGAGGGGAGTTTTGCACACAGAGCATCTAAGTCACCAAAACTGTAAGGGGTGTACATCACAGTCCTCCTCCTCCTCCTACTGGGGCGAGTGGGCATTGTAGCCCCGCCTCTGGTGTGTGGCGCGTCTGCTCTTCCTCACTGAGCTCATTCACTTTTCGACCAGCTGCTCTTGCTGCTCTTTTTCTCTCTGAACTCTTGTTAAGTCTTTCCCTTATTCTAGTTGATCTTCGCAGCATACTTCGTCGGGTCCTCGTTGTAAATTTACCTTTAATGTGCCTGCTACAAAAACGTCTTGAGGACTTGTGATCTAGATCTGGGCCTGCGTTTATGTCGTTTTTTAGTCCTTTCCCTAGAGCTAGACTTCTGTCTGTTTGCTCACTTTCCCTGCTGCTGTCGGACTGTTCGCTATCTTCCTTACTTCCTGAGTCTTGTGGGTACTATGTGAGGTGGACTGGGTCCTTTTACTGACATGTGAAAATGCTCTGATTTGTTGGCAAAAAGACGCTGAATATGGGGTACTAGCTTTGCTTGGGCCGGCTGGGACTGTGGCCGCTGGTTGTGGTAGAGCCGCTGCTGCTCCCCCTGGCGCTGACTGTACCATTAAATTTAGATAACATTCTAAATCCTGTACGCGGCCCTCTAATGCCGGTATCAATGGGTCCTGTGGTACGTCTATTTGTAATGCATTTGGCTGTAAATGGCATTACCACTGGGCTTGGATGTGGGTTTTGATGCCGTTGGACCTGTATACGGCGGCGGTGGAGCGGAAATTCTTAGGTTTCTTATATCTGGATAAAAAGGGTTTGTTGGCGGGGGCGCCTCAGCGGGCAGCGGGGTTTTCTCTGCGCTAGCGGTTTTATTCTGTTCAGCTTCTGTCTCAGTTTTTGGTGAACTTTTGTCATCTTGTTTTGTCAATCCCAATTGTTTCTGTATTGCATTTGTCATTTTCAACCCCACCCCATATTTCTCTTTCTGCGCTTCATACTCCTTCTGCTTTGGTTTAGTCAATTTAAACCATTTTCTTTTCTTTTCCTCCTCTGCCTGCCTTTCCGCATACTCCAACTTACTTTTTTCATACTTCACTATTTCATTCACTTTCTCCGGGGACGGCGCCCCTTCTCCCTCAATCCATCCTCCTCTCTCCCATTCTTTCACAATCTCTTTTGCTACTTTCTCCTCTCCTTTATTGCCATACTTTTTCACTGCCCCTACTAACACTTTACCAAGGGGTCGTCATTTACAACAAAATAAGCAGTGAGAAAAAACCAACAAGCCAAACCACCAACAAACACACATGCAACAAACAACAACTTTTTCATTAAGACTCCATCTAAAGCCTTTTTATGTACATCTCTATAATCTTTACAACTTAAAAAGTGACCTCTCCTCCTTTGCACAAATACACTCGCGGTGGACTCGTTATTACAATGACAATCTGTTAACTCCAACCTTTTCAGGATGTTCACACGAACCAAGGTGGCAACACACACCTCATCTGAACTATCTGTCCTTAGCAGTCTCCACCTCGTCAACCATCTGGACGTATTTTCCTCTGACTTTTGTCCCTTTCCCTCCTACCGCCACCGTATTATTCAACATTCTCTTACACTCTCTAGTTGGTTTTTCTCTGTTTAATCACATCACATGCCCCAACATTTCATCTGTTTATATCCCTTAATTACAGCACATTCAATCAATACTTTTCGCTTAAAACAACACTTACGACAGTTGAAATGTGATCACATCAATTTAGTTTTCAGCCAATAACAGAATTTTTATTTTAAACAGGCTTCTGCTTACCTTTTTTGTTGAGAGCTCTCAGTGATCACACCAACGAATCGCAGTATCGCCGCTCTCCCCTTCACGCTGCGGGATGTCAGTCGGTGGCTGAGCTGAACCGGACCGTGGACACAATGCCAAGGTCCAGTTGGATTCCCCTGTCCAATTACGTTATCACGTCCGGGGTCACCAAATTTGTTGGGGAAATCCTTCATAAACTGACAACTGACTCCATGATAATTAACACAGCGTTTATTCTTGTGTGCAACAGATGAAATGCGTTTCCGAGCAATTCTACATGCACGACCTGATGGAAACTTGTCTAGTACAGAGGTTCCCAAAAAGCACTTTAACAATATCGTGCTCAGGGTTATATTGTTCCCCTTGTGGGCCTGATTGGTCAGCTAAACTGTTGCTGGGTACAATCCCTGCTCTGCCTCTTCCTTCTTGCCTGTCTATTATTTCAGTTATCATTTACTTCACAAGACAGCTATGTTCACTCCCTCTAAGTTGGTACGTCGTTCTCTGAGTTATCAGACCGTCCTCGAACTTCAGTGTCCTTGGCCTCACCATCTCCTCTTCTGTGCTCACTGTAGCTTATCTGACTAAGATAGCCCTCCTGTTCTCTCCCTCCTAGCTGTACCCCAGCTGCAAAGCATAATGTATAATATGTCACACATACACACACTCTTATTTAGTCTTTGGTTAATTCAGCATATACTTTAAGCCAGCTTTTACGTGGCCGTTCCTGAGTGCCCTGTTCATCACCACCTCAGTCATTGTATTATTTTCCCACACTGCCCACAGCAGAGCAAGTCCACCAGCCGCGCTGCTCACCTCTATTGTTACAGAGAGAGTGGACACAAAGCGACGGACGGGTGTGTGATACTCAGAGCTCATACCTGAAGCCGGGGACATGCACCTGGGATGACTCGTGAAAAAAATGTTTTCAGTTGGCGACATTTCAAAACTTCCACAGACAGGGAGTGACTTGAACCCCCTCACAGTCTCTGAAAGCCAACTAGTTTGGTCACGAGTGGCTCAACAGGTAGATCGACAGGTAAACTCATCTTCAGAAATTTGACCGACCGGGTTGACACTTCAGCGTGAGAAATCGGGAGTGTGGCATGTGAGCGTGTGAAACCAGTCAAAGCGTGTGTCTCACGGCCAATGCGTGAGAGTTGGCAGCCCTGCAACCTTCCTACCACCTAACGCAGAGCATCGGCCTTTTAATACTATTCCCTACCACTGTTCCTCTTCATACTACATCATCTTGTTGCTCTGCATTTTGAATATTGAAGCGCATGGGGTCCAGCGTACCAGTGGATGATAACGGCCCAGTAAAACACTAGGATGCAAATTAGGGCCCGATTGCCTCCTATATATGGTAGCAATGGTTAGTACAACTGCTAATCTCCATTCAATTGGCAGATAACATTCAAAGAAGAGACATATAGCATCAATTTGGATGTGACCTTTGGTAACATTGTAACATACGAGTGAAACTCAGCGGAGGGATGCCTGCACCTCACTGTTCTGGTGTCAGGGTTAGGGTTGCGTTAGGGTTTGTTGTTAAGGTTATAATTTAATGGCACTGGCCGATTGATCCCAAGGAAAGGTACTAGATGCAGGAGTTGAATGGGCTGCTGTCCCATTCAACAGGCAAGATCCATCCACTGGACTGCAGACGACGAAAAACACCGTCTGTGGGTTGAGGTCCAGGTTTCATTTTGAAAGGGGTGGAAGTGAGCCACATGTTTGAAGTTCAACCGGAATGGGACTATGGATAGGAATGGGAAAATATAGTATAGAGACTTGGAGATAACAAATATTTATAACATAAATAATTTAAACACACGGAAAAGTAGCTGATGTATTTGTTCAATTTATAATACAGAAGCTGTCTGGCATGGGAGGAGAAAGGGCTGTAAACGTTTGATGTCCGCTGCCATTCCCCTGCAAAGAAAATAAATGAAAATGACCCTAAAAACCCTCATCAAAGAAAACTCACAGTTCCATTCTGGTACGAGGTGTTACCTTGACTTTTTCTAGGTGCTTTATAACTTCAATTCAACTAAAGGCTAGTCTGGTCCTTTCATCAAATACTTAACCTCAAGTAGCGATGGTCCACCACAATTGTTCCACCATTGTATCCATCCACGCAAACAGACATTTTCATCACAATTTCTGAATAATGAAGTCAAGGTTAGACACACGTCAATGTTGCCTTTACAGGAGCCAAACTAAAGTCAGCAATTCAAGGATGGATTTAGTAATAGGCTCAAAAGTTTTCTTTGCCACACTGAATTCAATGAAGCGTGTTAGAGAGCGGAGAATGACTGTGGACTCCCTTCTTTTCATGAAATATTTCATAATTAATACATCATAAAGCACTAGACTGAGTCATGCCCGAAAACTCGTCCAGACTGTAATTATCCAGCCACACAAAGAAGCATGTCGCTATTCTTTCACCCCGTTTTTCCAACCAAATGCTAATATAATAAGTATATATTCTTAGTATCTTGGTGAAAGAGCTAATTCAATTCTGTTTTATTTATAGTGCAAAATCATGACAAGTTCTCTCAGGACACTTTACAGATAGACAGTCATTCCCTCTGAACAGCAGCATTTGGTGAGACAGACCATACCAGTTTTTGCAGGTTTAGCCACAATTACTTCTACATCAACTCAGGGTCCTGTCTTGCATCCGGCGCCGTGTAGCCCGATGCTAATGCCTTTGCTAGCTTAAACAGATGAGTTATCAATTTTCCAGCGCCCACCACTTTAAATAGCAAATCCACCTCGTCCATGGCGGGCTGTTCTTAAGGGAGGTGTTTCAGGTGCATTCTGGGCTTGCTGTCTACAGGGAGGTGTGTTCAGGTGCATTCGGGGCGTATTGCTATCTTGAGGCAGCGGAAGTGATCACGCCATTGGCCAACAAAAAACATCAAGTGAATACTCAGCATTTTTTCAGGATAAGTGAAAAAGCGCAGCTTGACTTAGTGTGATCTGCTCATCGCGCTTAATCAATTGCTCGTTCACGAGCCAGGATTACAGGGAAGCTATGTCAAGCCAGGTGTAGAGCTGGGATAGTGCACGTTCACGGCTTTCTCAATAGACCACGTTATCGATCCCAGATTTACTGATGCAGAGTGAAATACGCATGCGCCATATGTTTCACCCAATGAGCACAGCTTCTAATGACAGTAACGAGGAGGGGAAGAAATGTAAAAGAGAATACGGCTCTTATCAAATGGGAAAAAAAAGCCCAACAAGCGGACCGACCGAATGTGTGGATGTAAAAATATAGCCTTTGCCTCAAAAGTACAGACGGAACAAATGTTCCTCGGTTAATGGACCAGACTTTAGGCTCAATTTCAAACCCTTATTCACACAGTGAGAACATGTTTTACACCATGCATAAATCTTTATAGATACTCCTAATTCTTTTACAATTAATGTTCATACAGAACAACAGAAGGGACAACAACTAGAAAAAAAAGTAAGTGACTTCAATACACGCTGTGAGCATATGTAAACAATATTCTGTTTTTTTCTTCTGACAAGTGACCACAAAAAATAAAAAGATTAAGACGCATCGGTTGTGGTCCGTTGTGATGAATGTAACTACACTTTATATCCAAAGGCCATGTTATTAGTCCGGTGATTTGAGACTTATGGAGAAGATTATGGAACCAATATAGCTATAGTAAAAAAACATTAGCCCACTTATTAAGGAGTAACACAAACTACCCTTTATTAGAAAGGACAAGCAACAAGAAAATGAATCATGACTGTATTGGTCTCTGACCAGTCTGCCATTATTATCATCTGGGAATACGCTACATTAATATTGTCCACTTAATCTTCGGAGCGCGTCCTGTAACTGAAGCTGAACCACGGACGCTGCGCCCTCATCTCTCTTTTACAGGTCTGCCGCCAGCAGTGGCCACCGGCCGCGGCCACCGCCACCGGGCAGCGGCCGCCCGCCAGGCGGCCTCGACACACTACCGTCCACCGGGAAAAGTCCCACTCCACATCAGGTGGCAGTGCAACCATTTCTAACATCTAAACAGCTGTACGGTTTAAATCCAACTCGCACACCAATAGTGACAAGTAGGCTAATGCATGTTAAAAATAAAGCAGAACACATGCAGAAGGACAACGGAATAACTGTTAAACACGTTATTTCGGATCAGAACCGCAGCTGATTGACACATGAGACTCCGGTTAATCTTAGCCTGTTTTAGCCTGCTCTGACCAGGCTAGCCGCAGAATAAATCTCCATGGTACTTGGCTGGGCTTAATTCATCTGGTTTCGTGCAACCGAGTCGAAGCTAAATCATCCAGGATACTTCAATATCCGGGCTTAATCCCTTATCCTAGTTCGTGCACAGCCCCGGTCTCACGTTATTTTGATCTATGATCAACAAGACACGATTTTCTTGTTTATTTCGTGGTGGTCACAACAAAATGGACCATGAGACTGGGCTGCACGCGGCCCGCACTGGGGACAACAGCACCGCCGGACATGATCCGCAGTCTCTGGAGAAAACGGAGATGAAACGCCACACAACGCCGTCAGGACACGATCCGCAATCTCCAGGGGACGCAACAACGGGGAAAGGAACCGCCACACGCGTGACGCACCCCAGTCTCCGGGGTAAAGTCACTGTGTTGTTTGACCATCCACCACCCACCAACTTTTTGCTTTCACTACTCTCGCTACCCTAATCGTTCGGTTATCACAAAAG
>NC_045743.1:21840264-21844563 GCF_008692095.1 Etheostoma spectabile | reverse complement strand
TCGCCATACCTTGACAGGTAGTGTTGCTTCTCTGCGGTTTCCTGTTTGCCAACTGGACCTGCGTAGAAAGGGCTGAAACCAGAGATGTTAGTTTTTCAATAGTCTGTCATTTTATTGCTGAACATCTAACATTGGCATGTGGCCTCCATTAGTGGAGGTCCTGGCATTTTTTCCCTGTCATTATTTCATGTGGGGTCAAATGTGTTTCTCGTCCTTCTGAGGACCTCATAGCCATGAGGCAATGGGAGCGGTTTACCCATGTTAACTGCTTCCTGCACATGCCTTGGCTATCTTAGCCTTCAATGTCGGTTTGCTCTTTCCACCATCCCTGTGACTGGGGATGATAAACTGATCCGAAGGCATGAGTGATTCCAGGGCCTGTTCTATTCTCTTAGTGTTTGTTGTTAATGTGTGCCATTATCTGACCTTATTTGCCTGGGGACCCCATACCTCGGGATGAGTTCAGTTTTGAGCCATTTCACCACTGTTTTTGCGTCCTCTTTCTGGTGGGATGGCTTCTACCACCTAGGAACCGTCTACCATCACCAGAAGATACCTTTTCCCCCTACCACATTTTCTGGCCCATATCAGTATAATCTATACTGATATCTTGAAAACAAGCTGGGGGACTTGTGATGCTCCTTTTAGTGTGGTGTATGGTTTCTGAACATTATGCTCTCCACCACACCCTGCATTCCTGACAAAAAATGTGTCACCATGTCCCTCAAATTGGGGTGCCACCACAGCTCAGACAGATTCAGGGAGTCTGTTTTCTTCCTTCATGTGTTGGTCTGTGTGCCTCAGGTAGCAACATTCTGCACATCTCGGCTGATGCTGCTATCTTTCCTTGATGAGACCTCCATATTCCATCTTTGTCTTTTGTGGCGCCGCTCCGCTGCCATGAATGTTGTCCCCCTTTTTTCTGAAAAAAATGGCATTGAGAAAGCCATTGTTTTCAGAACTCATATGAAAGGGAGTGAGTAGTCTGGGGAGGTGAGTGTCTCTGCCCTTGCAGGGCACTTTTGAGGTCAGAGAAGGCGGCCTCGGCTCTGTTGTCCATAGGAGGGGGGGCGGGTGAGACAGCGATGACCAGCAGCAGCACCAGTTCCTGAGCGTGTAGTCTGTGGTATAGTCAGGGATATGTGAGCGTGTATCCTGTGAGGCCCAGAAACCTTTTTGGTGTTTTGACAGGAAATGACGCACATTCTCGCCCCATGTTGCATCGGTCATTGTTGCAGGCCTACTACTCCTCCTAACTGTGTCTGAACTGCTGTGGGTAATCCCCTAGTACCCATGGCGGAACAGCGCCACTGTGGCGGCGGACTGGTCCCACGGTTCCCTCATAGCACGCTGCCAAATCTTTTTTGCTCTATCGCATAGGCATCAAAATTCATCACTTAGTCTTTTAAATCATGCCATGTGCATGATCCCCACTGTGGGATACATGCGGTGCAGCTCAGCCCAAATGCCAGGGGTTATGCTGATGCAGGCACTGATGCGGGAACGTGGGTCCAGCTCCCCCTCTGGTGAGGGCAGCACTAGCTTCATCTGCTCCCATTACTCTACCAATACTGCTCTGAGATCTCCCAAACACAGCTGCACTCCTGCTGTAAGACTATTGAAAGCTGTGAGGAAATGCTCAGCCCCTCTGTCAGGGAGGGAGGGGGTTTTGCACACGAAGCATCTAAGTCACCAAAACTGTAAGGGGTGTACATCAACAGTCCTCCTCCTCCTCCTATGGGCGGAGTGGGCATTGTAGCCCCGCCTCTGGTGTGTGGCGCGTCTCTCTTCCTCACTGCGACTCATTCACTGTTCGACGCAGCTGCTCTTGCTGCTCTTTTATCTCTCTGAACTCTTTGTTAAGTCTTCCCTTATTCTAGTTGATCTTCGCAGCATAACTTCGTCAGGGTCCGTTGGTATTTAATTTACCTTAAATGTGCCTGCTACAAAAACGTCTTGAGGACTTTGTGATCTAGATCTGGGCCTGCGTTTATGTCGTTTTTTAGTCCTTTCCCTAGAGCTAGAGTTCTGTCTGTTTGCTCACTTCCTGCTGCTGTTGACTGTTGCTATCTTCCTTACTTCCTGAGTCTTGTGGGGTACTATGGTGAGGTGGACTGGGTCCTTTTACTGCATGTGAAAATGCTGGATTTTGTTGGCAAAAAGACGCTGAATATGGGGTATAGCTTTGCTTGGGGGGCTGGACTGTGGCCGCTGGTTGTGGTAGAGCCGCTGCTGCTCCCTGGCGCTGACTGTACCATTAAATTTAGATAACATTCTAAATCCTGTACGCGGCCTAATGCCGGTATCAATGGTCCTGTGGTAAGTCTATTTGTAATGCATTTGGCTGAAATGGGCAGTTACCACTGGGGCTTGGACTGTGGGTTTTGATGCCGTTGGACCTGTATACGGGGCGGTGGAGCGGAAATTCTTAGGTTTCTTATATCTGGATAAAAAGGGTTTGTTGGCGGGGGCGCCCAGCGGGCAGCGGGGTTTTCTTGCGCTAGCGGTTTATTTCTGTTCAGCTTCTGTCTCAGTTTTTGGTGGAACTTTTGTCATCTTGTTTTGTCAATCCCAATTGTTTTGTATTGCATTTGCATTTCAACCCACCCCATATCTCTTTCTGCGCTTCATACTCCTTCTGCTTTGGTTTAGTCAATTTAACAATTTTCTTTTCTTTTCCTCCTCTGCCTGCCTTTCCGCATACCCAACTTACTTTTTTCATACTCACTATTCATTCACTTTCTCCGGGGACGGCGCCCCTTCTCCCTCAATCCATCCTCCTCTCTCCTTCTTTCACAATCTCTTTTGCTACTTTCTCCTTCCTTTATTGCCATACTTTTTCACTGCCCTACTAACACTTTACCATAAGGGGTCGTCATTTACAACAAATAAGCAGTGAGAAAAAACCAAAAGCCAAACCACAACAAAAATCACACAGCAACAACAAACAACTTTTTCATTAAGACTCCATCTAAAGCCTTTTTATGTACATCTCATAATCTTTACAACTTAAAAAGTGACCTCTCACTCCTTTGACAAATACACTCGCGGTGGACTCGTAATATTACAATGACAATCTGTTAACTGAACTCTTTTTCAGGATGTTCACACAGAACCAAGGGTGGCAATTCACAATCACTCATCTGAACTATCTGTCCTTAGCAGTCTTACCTCGTAACCATCTGACGTTTTTCCTCTGACTATTTGTCCTTTTCCTCTCTACCGCCACCCGTATATTCAACAATTCTCTTACAACTCTCTAGTTGTTTTTCTCTGTTTAATCACTCACATGCCACAAATTCATCTGTTATATCCCTTTAATTACAGCCATTCAATCAATACTTTTCGCTTAAAAAACACTTACGACCGTTGAAATGTGATCACATCAATTTAGTTTTCAGCCAATAACAGAATTTTGATTTTAAACGGCTTCTGCTTACTTTTTTGTTGAGAGCTCTCAGTGATCACACAACGAATCGCAGTATCGCCGCTCAGTCCCCTTCACGGGCTGCGGGATGTCAGTCGGTGGCTGAGCTGAAACGGACCGTGGACACAATGCCAAGGGTCCAGTTGGATTCCCCTGTCAATTACTTATCACGTCCGGGGTCACCAAATTTGTTGGGGAAATCCTTCTATAAACTGACAACTGACTCCATGTGAATTAACACAGCGTTTATTCTTGTGGTTAACAGATGAAATGCGTTTCCGAGCAATTCTACAGCACGGACCTGATGGAAACTTGTCAGTACAGAGGTTCCCAAAAAGGCACTTAACAATATCGTGCTCAGGGTTATATGGTTCCCCTTGTGGGGCCTGATTGGTCAGCTATACTGTTGCGGGGTACAATCCCTGTCTGCCTCTTCCTTCTTGCCTGTCTATTATTTCAGTTATCATTTACTTCACAAGACAGCTATGTTCACCCTTCTAAGTTGGTACGTCCTGTTCTCTGAGTATCAACCGTCTCGAACTTCAGTGTCCTTGGCCTCACCATCTTCTTCTGTGCTCTGTAGCTTATTGACTAAGATAGCCCTCTGTTCTTCCTCCTAGCTGTACCCCAGCTGCAAAGCATATGGATAATATGTCACACATACACACACTCTTATTTACTTTGGTTAATTCAGCATATACTTTAAGCCAGCTTTTTCGTGGCGTCAGAGACCAGAGACCCAAATGGGCCTCTGTGTCTGTCAGACGGTCTGAGTGAGATCCTCCATATCAGCGGAGCAATGACATGCACAGCTGACTGTATTACAACTCTCCAAATCTCGGACAACAGAGATGGGAGGAGTTATATTTTGA
>NC_045743.1:21839903-21840242 GCF_008692095.1 Etheostoma spectabile | reverse complement strand
GAGCAGAAATCTGATGAAACACATCTGAGCTATACTATATGTACTATACTATATATACGATACTGCAACGTTGGGCCACTATTGTCCCACTATTATCCCAATTTAAACCCTGAAATATAATGATGCTGAAAGAGCCAAAGAAATTGCTTTATACGCGGCAAAGTATGGGTTGGCCCCCAAAATCTCACTCCAAGGTTTTGGGAAAAGTTGGCAGCTCTGGGTTGGGATTGTCAAGATAGGGTGACCAGACGTCCCCGGTTGAAGTCTGGTCCGGCTGGATCTGTCCCCGGCTGGATCTGTCCCCGTAAAGGTCCCCGGTTTTCACTGTGACTGACAGAC
>NC_045743.1:21839756-21839893 GCF_008692095.1 Etheostoma spectabile | reverse complement strand
GGAATGAAAGAAAGAAAACACTGACCTAATGGAGCCAATCGAGCAGCGTTGGTCAGAGCTCAGAGATGTTTTTAGAAAGCCGTATTTTACGATGCTAACATTACTGATTATTTACATGGAGTCTGGTGGGTTTAGCG
>NC_045743.1:21838680-21839746 GCF_008692095.1 Etheostoma spectabile | reverse complement strand
AATTTCGCAGACTTTTATGTTTTAAAAAAGGATTTAAATCTTTAACAGAAAGGTCGACCTCCTTAGAAATCCTTTCCATAATGTTATCTGTTGGGGGAAATAGCTCTAGGTCTACTTTCCCCGTCTTAAGTTTTACAAAAGTAAAAAACATGACGTGTTTTGGAGGTATATACGCTTCTGAGCTGAAAATGTCCCCGGATTGTGTCTGAGAAATCTGGTCACCTTAGGTCAAGAGGTCAGACAAGGACTTTCACGTGGGAGCCTAACTCTAACCCTAACCCTGGAGATTGTGTCCGGCTTAAAACCAAAAGTCAACGTTGACATTTTTTTTTTTTACCTAGGCCTAAGTTAACTCCCTTACTTACCTTAATGAACACCACAAATGTGTTTTAACCCAAACCACAATCTTTTACTAAAACTAAGTCTGTCTCTTTCACAGCCAAGTAATACGTCTTTGTTTTACTTTATTAGCACTCTTTCTGTTCTGTTTCTTCTCTTCTTGTACACATTAACACTGTTTGGTATTTCCTCCAGCATTTAGCATTCTGCAGAGGCAGTGCTCTCCCACTCACTGCAGCTCTCTCTCACTTCTATTTATGTGAATAATGAAAGCCTATAATCATATTCTACACACCCACATACTGTCTGAGGCTTTAAGATTATATGTCTCCGGGAGTAAGAACAACAGAATCATCATATTAATGGTAGTGGCGGAAGATCCTCATCATTGTTGTAGTAATGTTTATAATCCACTCTGTCTATCAGACTTGCCAATTATTTCCTAGATTGACTGTACGAGTGGAACAAATGAGATGCAACAGATGCCTAAGTGCAAAGAGACAGTAAACAAGTATACAATGGAGAGAAATCACTTTTACATATAATAACAGCTCGCCGTATAGAGACGAGCAGAGCCCATCATTAGTAGCAAAAGGCACTCTTACAACAAAACATTTTTCTATAATTTAGCTTAAATGTAGTTCATCATCAACTATGAACTGCAAATATCATGGTTGCATGTGGAATTTGCAGGTAAGACTCTCTCTCTCTCTCTCTCTCTCTCTCT
>NC_045743.1:21837464-21838670 GCF_008692095.1 Etheostoma spectabile | reverse complement strand
CTCTCTCTCTCTCTCTCTCTCTCTCTGCAAACTTCCATTAAAATAATGCCAAAATATTTTAATGACTTTTCAGCTACAATTTGGCAAAATCTGCAAAACAAAATGTGTATTAGTGTGTGTGTTTCCATCCACTATTAGTTGCTTTATCTATAAACAGCTGGTGGCGCTAATTCTCCATTTCCATTAACAGCATAGTAGGGCGCAACGAGGTGACTTATAGTAATGGAATAAAAAAAAAAAGACAAAACAATTTGGAAACCGTGATGATTCATAAATGAAGTTGTGTATTCATGGGACAAAGTTGCAGTATCCTCATTTTGTACACAGATCTGATGTTTTCCTCTGGATGTCATCAGTGGAGAGGAAGCTTCACTTGGCGATTGAGTCACATGCTTCATGTCGGTCATAGTTCATTTTTTACTGTAACATGCATGAAAGAAATTCCCACAATTTGCCACCATAGCTAACAGAATAAGGAATAGGTTAAAGCCAAGGCTTATTTTTGCCTAGCCTATAATCCCTAAAGAATCACCCACAAATCCAATTAAATGAAACTAAATATATGAGTACAATCCTAGTAACTTTAGCTTTTATTGATGCACTAACTTTTCCACATTAGCAATGATTAAAAAAAAAAACTTTATTTTGAATAACCTGTATTTGATTTATTTTTTTTCCCTAATTCCAATTGACCTTTTACTGTTTTGAGCAATTGTACTGTAAGATTGATATGGTTACACAATTTAGTCACTTGATTTGACATTCGTTTACATTTTAGTCACTTTCTTTGACATTTTTGTCCCTTTTTTTAACATCTTTTCACATTTGTCTCACTATGTCAGAGATTTATTGACATTTTAGTCTCTTTTTTTTGACATTTCTGTAACTTTTTTCCACATCTTTTCACATTTTTGTCACTTTTTCTCTCTTTTTTTCGACTTTAATTTTTTTTAAAGTTCTTTTACCAATTTTCTTTTTCTCCAAATGCTATAAAATTGGCAAAAAACATTCCAAATTCAATGAAAGAAGAGAACTGGTTATTTATTAACTTGTGAGGAGCGTTGTTGGGAACCATCCACGTTACTTTTATGGGAAAATTTGTTTGAAAAAACCCAAATTTCTGATTTAGAAACTTTTCGGAAAAGGGGTCAAATTAGACCCAAAGTAGGGTGACCAGACGTCCCCGGTTTCCGGGGACAGTCCCCG
>NC_045743.1:21837291-21837454 GCF_008692095.1 Etheostoma spectabile | reverse complement strand
GGCGACCTGTCCCCGGCTGGATCTGTCCCCGGTTTTCACTCTGACTGAAAGACCCGAAATTGGAATGAAAGAAAGAAAAAACTGACAAAACGGATCGAACACCCAACACACGCAGGCTCCAGGAAGCCAAAGCCAGCGGTGCTCAGAGAGGTTTTAGAAGCCG
>NC_045743.1:21836632-21837281 GCF_008692095.1 Etheostoma spectabile | reverse complement strand
TTTACGATGTTAAAAATCACTGATTATTTACATGCAGTCTGGTGGGTTTAGCGAACGCAATTTCGTGGACTTTTATGATTTAAAAAGGATCTTAATCTTTAACAGAAAGGTCGACCTCCTTAGAAAATCTTTCCAAATGTTTGTCAGACACTTAGAATATTAATCTGAGTCTGTTAGCAGCTAAACAGCACTTTTATGACGTAAATACAAGCTGGACTTTTATCCTATTAACTTACTTGCAGCGATCTCGTTTAATACTGCATCACGGTCAAAGGAAAATATGTCCTCAGTAGTTTTTGTTGTATCTGATTCTCAAGGAGCTGTTGCAGAAACAAGCCTTGATCAGTAAAGCAAAAGCTGTCAGCAGTTCAGTAAACATTACAACATTATGAAATATTGATAACTATATTGATATAACTTTCTATCTTGAAATATTAAGACTTTCTATCTTGAAATATTAGGACTATAAAAGGAATTCTATTTTTCTTTTTTTTTTTGGAAAAAAAATATTAGGACCATTAGGACTTTCTATTTTGAAATATTAAGACTTTCTATCTTGAAATATTAGGACTATATAAGGACTTTCTATCTTTAAATATTAAGACTTTCTATCTTGAAATATTAGGACTTTTTATCTTGAAATATTAGG
>NC_045743.1:21834907-21836617 GCF_008692095.1 Etheostoma spectabile | reverse complement strand
AGTATAAGGATGGATTTTTTTTATCTTGAAATATTAGGACTTTCTATCTTGAGGTGTAATAGAGTAGGAAGTAGCAGCAGGGGTGGGTCTAGGATCAGACTTTGGGGGGGGGCGCTCAGCCCCTAATAAGAACAGCTCTAGGTCTAGTGTCCCCGTTTTAAGTTTTACAAAAATAAAAACATTACTTGTTTTGGAGGTAAATATGCTTCTGAGCTGAAAATGTCCCCGGATTTTGTCTGAGAAATCTGGTCACCTTAACCCAAAGACAACAGGAGGGTTATATGAGAACGGCCAAAAAAAACAACAACAACCAAAACAGGATAAGAAATACAATTTCCCTTTAGCATCTTTTTTTAACATTAAATTATCACAGCTAGACTTATGAACATCATTCCCATCTCTATAACAGATACTTCTTTCTCAGGCACCAGACACTGCACAGTGCAGCTGAGGCTTAATAGCATTGTGTATGTACTCTGTGTGTATATTTACCTAGGTGCACTTGTGGATGTGTGTCATTTCCGAGCAGCTCTCTTCAGCGTCCCAACCCCGAAACTAAATAAACAGGCCGACACTTCGCCGGCCTCTCTGTCTGCGTGAATAGCTTCTCTGTGCTGTTTCTTGCTGTGGGGTCTGTCGTCTGTGGAGAGCCAGGTTATGTTGTCATGGCATCCCGAATCCCTGCAGGAATGAGCAGTCTCTCCACTCAATTTTGAAACTACTGTTGCATGAACTGTGAGCAAATAGAGCTAAGCACCGAGCGCCCACGTTTTGAATGCCCAAGTCAGGAGAACAACTTCTGATTTTGGAAACTTGGAGCACATGCGCCAGTAGATATGATTTGGGGCGAGTAACTTACATAACTTAATAACCCTTGTGTTGTCTTCCAGAAAATAAGCACTTTTGTTGACGCTTTTTATCGATGTTTTTAACTTTTTCTCATGTTTGTCCCATTTTTTTCAACACTTTTCACGATTTTTTTTCAATGTTTGTCACTTTATTTTGATGTTTTCAACACTACGTAAGGGCCTGGGGGCCCTGAGGCCATTTTTACAGTTTAATTTCCATCTGGATTTATTTCATAAAAAAGCTTGTAAAACATCATCCCTGTTGTCTACAGTCAAGATATGAACATCATTTTTTTTTAGCACTAACTGGGTTATTAGAATATTTGGGTTGCAGTAAGGTCACTTGCATGTTAAAAATGGTTGTAGGGCCTTTAAGATAAATAAATAAATAAATGAACCTTCCAGATATGTATTGATATCACAGACATATAAGTAAAACCTAAGCCATTTTCCATTCTAAAAGACTTCTCATATGTCTTGGGAGTCACACTGTGAAGAAATAATCATAACTTATACAGTTGACAAAATACATGCATTTTTTTCCAAAAAAGTCAAGACGTTTTGCTCTCATGACATTTACTTATGCCAATAATAACATAATAATGTCATATTTATTGATATTACACCCACAGCAATGTTATACAAGCAAATATGTCTAAATAGTGCAACATTTGGCCTTTAATAGAGTATATAGGCATTATTGTCCCCTCTGGCCTTCCATACAAGAGTGGTGCCTTTATCTCCCATATATGGGCATGTACTTCCTGAGACAATAGACGGGAGGGACAGGGCAGAGATGGAGGAGCGATTCAGCGACAGAAATGAGCCAAAACGATGAATTATGGACATAAAGTGGATCAAT
>NC_045743.1:21834738-21834897 GCF_008692095.1 Etheostoma spectabile | reverse complement strand
ACAGTATGGATTTAAAGCCCAAAGAGGCTTAAGTTCAAGGCTGGATAGAAAAGGGAAAAGAAAGAAAAGAAAGACAGGGAAAAGACCGCCGTAAACGCGAAAACTTCAGGATTTAAACGAAACCGAAAGTGAGTAAATCGCTTGTATGGTTCAAAAGTT
>NC_045743.1:21817763-21834728 GCF_008692095.1 Etheostoma spectabile | reverse complement strand
GACTCAGAGGTACTTTTTTACTCGTGGGCGAGTGTCTCGGGCTCAGAGGGTTAAGGTCAATGAACCTCATTTATAGGAAATTATACCTAATGTTTAAGTTATAAAAGCAGAAATTGGGAATTATTTCGACTTTTATGCTTGACTTAGTGGGATCCGCTCATCGCGGCTTAATCAGCCGGACGTTTGCCGAGCCGGGATGAGAAGGTCAAGCCAGGTGTAGATAGCTGGGATAAGGCAAGGCAAGGCAGCTTTATTTGTATAGCACATTTCAGCAACAAGGCAATTCAAAGTGCTTTACACAAAATCAGTTAACAGATAAACACACAGTAAAAACTTTAAAAATCACAAGCATTAAACCGGTAAAACACATGAATAACAGTTAAAAACAAAGAGAAACATAAACACAAGAATAAAATTTACAGTGCAGCATAAGAAATTAGAAATGATTAGTCATTTAAAGAAAGGCAGCATCAAATAGAAAGGTCTTCAGCCTTGATTTAAAAGAACTGGAGTAGCAGCGGATCTACGGTTTCTGGGAGTTTATTCCAGATATGAGGCATAGAAACTGAAAGCTGCTTCACCCTGTTTAGTTCTGACTCTGGGGACAGAAAGCAGACCTGTCCCAGATGACCTGAGAGGTCTGGGTGTTCATATGTAGTAGCAGATCAGCATATATTTTGGACCTAACCGTTAAGTGATTTATAAACTAGCAAGAGTACTTTGAAATCATTCTTTGAGACACAGGAAGCCAGTGTAAAGACTTCAGAACTGGAGTGATGTGATCCATGTCTCTGGTCTTAGTGGGACTCGAGCAGCAGCGTTTCGAATCAGCTGCAGCTGTCTGATTGATTTTTTAGGGACCTGTAAAGACCCCTTACAGTAGTCAAGTCTACTGAAGATAAAGGCATGGACAAGTTTTTTCCAAATCCTGTTGACACATAAGTCCTTTAACCCTTGATATATTCTTAAGGTGATAGTAGGCTGACTTTGTAATTGCTTAATGTGGCTGTTAAGTTCAGGTCTGATGTCATGACTACACCAAGATTTCTGGCTTTGTCTGTTGTTTTTAACATTGTTGTTTGAAGCTGAGCGCAGACTTTTAATCGTTCCTCTCTTGCTCCAAAACAACCACCTCAGTTTTTCCTTCATTTAATTTCAGAAAGTTCTGGCACATCCAGCCGTTAATTTGTTCGATGCACTTAGTCAGTTTTTGTATTGGACTATAGTCCCCTGGCGATAAGGTTATGTAAATTGTGTCGTCCGCATACCTATGGTAACTTATTTTGTTTTTCTCCATAATCTGATCCGTGGAAGCATGTAGATGTTACAGAAGAGGCCCCAGAATGGAGCCTTGCGGAACTCCGCACGTCATATTTGTACGCTCAGATGCATAATTACCTTAGACACAAAGTAATCCCTATTCTTTAGGTAGGATTCAAACCAGTTTAGTACTGAGCCGAAAGGCCAACGCAGTTTTTCCAATCGGTCTAGTAGTATGTCAGGGTCGACCGTGTCAAATGCAGCACTGAGATCAAGTAATACAAAGATTGAAATTTTGCCATTATCTGTGTAAGGTGGATGTCATTAAGGACTTGACAAGAGCCGTTTCAGTGCTGTGGGTGTGTCGGAAACCCGACTGAAAGGTATCAAAACTGTTGCTTAGTGACAAGAAATGGTTGTTGTTGAAACTTTTTCAATGATTTTACTTAAAAACGGAAGGTTTGATATTGGCCTATAGTTGCTCATTAGTGACTTGTCTAGGTTGTTCTTTTTTAAGAGTGCCTTGATTACTGCAGTTTTCAGGGCCTGTGGAAAGATACCTGAAAGAAGAGATGTGTTCACAATCTGTAGAAGATCAGAAGTCAAACAATTGGAAACATTTTTGAAAAGTCCCGTTGGTAGAACATCAAGGCAACAGGTTGAGGTTTTCAGATGTTGAATAATGTCCTCCAGGTTTGTATGGTTGATCGTGTGAAATTCTGTCATATTGGAACTATTTTTGCTTGAACACTGTGACAACACATATCCTGGACTTGATATGGAGGCACTGACTGTTTGTCTAATCTTTTGAATTTTGTCTTTGAAGAAGGAGGCAAAGTCATTGCAGGCCTTGGTAGATAAAAGTTCAGATGCTACTGGTACTGGAGGGTTTGTTAACCTATCAACAGTACAAACAAAGCCACGGAATTATTATTGTTTCTAGGATAAATCAGAGAAAAAGGACCTTCTTGCATTCCTCAGTTCCAATTATAAATGCGAAGTCTCTCTTTAGGAGTTATAATGGACCAGGAATTTGTTTTTCGCCACCTTCGTTCAGCTTTCCTACACCTTCTTTTTCTGTTCTCACCAGTAGGACTTTTCTCCATGGAGATCTTTTCTTACCAGATACACCTTTGACCTTAGTGGGAGCAATGGCATCATAAACATTTGTAATTTTACAGTTGAAATTATCTACAAGCTCACTGACTGATAGCCCGAGAGGGCTGGTGTGGAGGAGAAAAGCTGAAAAATGTGTACTGGTGTTTTCAGTGATTACCGTTTTCTATTATCTTTGTTTGGACACTTTGGGCACAGAGATAGTGCCGTTAAAGAAACACAGGAATGATCTGAGAGAGCAACGTCAGTCACCACAACCTTGGAAATGTTTCAGACCTTTGAGACAATCAAGTCCAAGTGTGCCCCTTATTGTGGTGGGGCTCCGTCACATGCTGAGTCAGTCCATAGTCTCAAAAACACAACACAGCTCTTTTGTCCCCCTGTCCTGGGGCTGTCAACATGAATGTTAAAATCACCCGCATGATTACACAATCAAAGTTAATGCAGATATAGACAGCAGTTCAGTGAATCATCATGAAGGTTGCACAATATTTAGGTGGCCTGTAGATATTTAGAAACATCGCTTGAGGGGAAGATCTTATTGAAGAGCAACATATTCAAAAGAACAAAATTTCCATAACAATTTGCGTACAGTGGAATAGTCATTAAACAAATGGCGACTCCACCTCCTTTCTTATCACTCTATTCCACTCATAAACTGAAGTTAGGGGGAGCTGACTCGATGAGACACGCAGCGCTGTTATTATGGTCTAACCAGGTTTCAGTTAAAAACATAAAATCTAGATTGTGCTTAGTAATAAAATCATTGATTAATGATTTTCCTGCCAAAGACCTGACGTTTATAAGGCTAGTGTTAGTGGTTTTCATTTTTTGGGACAGGCTGTAGCTGACAAGGAATGGATGCTAAATTTGCTAAGTTTGCAGTTAAGTGCTTATTCACCATTTCTTCCTATTACCATCTCAACAGAAATTGAGGAAGAATGAATCCACAGGGCCCGGCGTTGTCTTGAAAAGAGTCATTAGTATCACTAGTCCTGCAGCCAAGGCCCGGCACATATCAGATAGTGCTGCCAGATTTTGCACACAAGCGTCCTTACAGTCTGGGGGGAAGGAGTTTTCTGACATCCTGGTAGTGTGCTTGGCGTTTTACTTTTGCCCGGGTTGAGCCATGGGTAGGAAGGGTGCATAATTGATGGGGGAAATAAGGAAGGGTGTGTGGACATCAGTAGAGACAGCGATGAATCCTCAAGGTTCGGGGTTGGGAAGGTTTGAGGGTGCTGGACGGGTGAAGAGGGGATGTGAGGTTTCGTGTCTCTGCTCTCTGGTCTCCCATGGTCAATCTTTGCACAGGCGGGGGCTGTGCTGGATCACTGCCGCACTTTGTTGTGTCTTCCTTTTGTTTTGTGACCTTGGCAGAGGGAGCGATGTGTAGCGCAAAGTAAAGCAATTAGAGGTGAACAGCTTTACTCTCGGCTTTTTAAGGGAAATCTATCTGCTTTAAAAAGATGTCTGCGCTCCCAGAAATGTTTAAATTGTCATGAACTTCAGAGAGTGGACGGTACATTCAGTTGAAAGCCATTTGTTTAGTCCCAACAGTCGGCTGAATCTCTCATCTCCTCTTCTGACTGACGGTATAGGACCACTGATAACACATTTGCGTAGGGGTGACTGTGTCAAGCAGTTCCCTAAAGTCCAGTTTCAGCAATTCAGACTGTTGCTTTACAACATCATTTGACCCTATTGCAGAAATGTTCTTCACAGTTGGTGTGCTGCCACGATATCTGGGATTTTTTGGGTCAAGTCAGACACCATGTCTTTGGAAAACATAGTATTTTGGTGTTTTTAACTGTTTTTTAAATCTTTTACAGCAAGTCACCCACAATCAGGTTTTGAGGCCCAGTTGTTGCTTTTTACTTTTTGAATTGCTCTCAGTCCTACCCTGCTGTGTGGTGAGAGACGCAGTCCCGGTCATCATGACGTTCCAGCGTCTTGCAGCAGAGGAGCAATCTTTTATCCAGTTGCACACAAGGTGTTGGGGGGGCATTTTGTTGCTTATTTTCCCTTTTGCAGCTGTCCACGGCTGTGTCCTACTAGGTACAGGTGTTGAAGAGCTCTCTGCCCAGATGATAATGCAGGCCACCGGTCATCATCACAAACCTCAGGGCGCTGTGCCCGGCCGTTAGTCGTCCTCCCATTTCCCAGGAAAAATGATTTACTCTTAGGCTTCGCACCAGACGAGTTCCAGGGAGGACCGCCATTGTTGATTTATTACCAGTTCCACCCTCCTGTTTCTTTGTAGTCTTGTTGGTGCTAATTAGCCGTTGTTTAGCATACTTCTGTCCATTGTTATGGGTCCATGGTAAGTGGTGTCATTTCCACAAGATCCTTAACTTCCACGTTCATTTCTAGAAGGTAACCTTGGTTTCCAGAAGTGCAATCTTCTGAGGAGTTTGTAGTAGTCTTCTACGGAGAAAGGAGGCATCTTGCTGCTAATTACTTTAGCTACAATCACTGTAGGACAGGCTTGAGCTATTGGTAGGCCACACTCACAGAGAAAATTTTAAAAATATGGCAATAGCCTACTATGTCTACAAAAAATATAGTCCAGTGTTTTGAAGTGTCAAGAGCCGCTGCTCATAGTTTTCTCAGAGGAAAAGCACGATTATCAGCAAAAATATCAGCAAAAATATCAAGCAGAAGCAGAGTCAAGCAGCAAAGCGTCTGCACTGTAAGAAGCAGGAAGCGGCATAAGTACCAAACAGCTTTCTTAAATAGACCACAGTATCCATCACAGATTACTGATGCAGAAATGGAGAAGACGCGTGCGGCATATGTACAGTAACGATGAGATGAAGCACAACATGCGAAAAGGTAAATACGGCTGTTGTGAAGCGGTTTGGCAGACAATAGTGGAACAACTGAATGCAGGATTTAAAAAAATTCTACTCACTATTCACTCCACTCTTATAACAGGACTGTTAAGGACACACGCGGGACATGAACCCAGCTCTCCTGGGTGAAAGTCCTGTGTTTGACCCTTAAACCCCCCTTACATACTACTCTCTAAACCTAAATCTCTGGTTTTTATGTGCTAAATCTGCTGGTGTCTTTGAGTGCCACGTACTGCGCTATTTCAATAAAATGTATTATTATTTAGCCAATATGCCTAAAAGTAAGCAGAGGGAATTAAAGTTCCTTGGGAAATTTACCCTAAAGACTAGGCCCGATTGCAAACCCTCATTCACAGTGCGAGAATATAATTCACAAATCCCTATAACCTACATGTATGTCTAATTCAAAATATCTTTCTACAATTAATGAGTATTATTTATTAGTGAGTATTATTTATTAAAAGCATATGGCTTGGCACATCCTGCAATACTAATACTACACAATATAATGTATTCAGTATGGCAGGGGGAAGGAGCTTCTGCAGCCGATGAGGAAGAGACAGTGTCACTGGACTCCAGAAGGCCTGAGGTTTCATGTCAATCTTATGGAAATGCATATTTAGCCCATAATAGATGAGTCAGTGATACACTCGTAGAAAATATATTTGTAACAGGATCCACACACAATGCAGCCTGACTGCCAGCCTGGCAACATAGTGAGTAGCCTGTTGGCTGAAGGAAATCTAAATTATGTAAAATTACTGCTGTGCTTATCAATGGGTGGTTTACCGAATTCTCAAATCTGTACACACAACATCTGAAGAAACAAATAGAGCTGGCAGATGTACATATTGCAGTCAGAAAAAAGGGGCCTTGGTATGGAAATAAAACACTAAGGAAACTGGATCTGGAGATACAGAAACTAGAAAAAAAAAAGAAAGTGACTTCAGTACACAATGTGAGCATATCTGTAAGACAACATATTAATCATGTTTTTCACTCTCCTGACCTCCAAGCTGTGACAATACCAAAATAAAAAGATTAAGCGTTGTGGTGTTCCCCTTGTGATGGATAGACACTACACAAGTTATTAGTCCAGTGATGGGAGACTAAAATCCAGAAGGTTAGGAAACCAAAGTAAGCTACTAATGCCTAATAATAAAAAATATATATATTAAGGAGTAACACAAACTACCTTTATTAGAGAAGGACAAGCATTGTCCTTCTGCATTGATTGCAACAGCACCAGGAAGGAAAAACATAACTAAAGTGTGTGTGTGTGTGTGTGTGTGTACGAGAGGGAGGGAGAAAGAAAACGAGATGCGAGTATACCATTCTTCCCCCGCTATTATACTACAGTGTAATCTAACAACGGAAAAGTTCCTTCTCTGTCCCATAGTCAGTTTTTTCTTTCTGCCTTCCTCACATTCTCACACACACACAAACACACACTCAAACATACGCTCACTCTTGGGGCCAATTAGTCAAGTTGAAACGTCTTCATTTTTCATTTGAGTGTTCAATGATCAGTATAATTGGAATTAATAAGCCAGTTTCATTTGGCAGAGATGGGAGTTTTTGGCACTTGTTTGGAACACCCTCACAGTTGGTTACGGGGGAGGATACCACAAAACAAGGGTCTCATTAACTGGATCAATTACAGTCGAAACACATCACCTTATTAATCTTCCACTGCCTGGCATGATGAAGATGCTTTGGTATGCTTATCAGGCTGTTTATGCTGTATAGTGTCCCCCGCTGCATCCCAGACCATATGCTCACTGTACATCTTGCAGAGCGTAGCTGAGACCGATTTGTGCCTTAAATTTTAAATGGGCTGATTTTCAGAATATACAGTATTGGCATATACTGAAATATACTGTAATATAGCAGTTAACACATGTTAAAGGATGCTAAAGGAGACGACCAAGCGTGTTATATGACACTAAAGGAGAGGACCGAGCGTGTTATATAATGCTAAAGGAGACAACATATGATGCTAAAGGAGACAACCAAGCGTTTTATATAATGCTAAAGGAGACAACCAAGCGTGTTATATGATGCTAAAGGAGACAACCAAGCGTTTTATATGATGCTAAAGGAGACAACCAACCGTGTTATATGATGCTAAAGGAGCCGATCAAGCATGTTGTATGACGCTAAAGGAGACAACCAAGCGCGTGTAATAGTACGCTAAAGGAGACAACCAAGCGGGTTATACGACGCTAAAGGAGACAACCAAGCGTTTTATATGACGCTAAAGGAGACAACCAACCGTTTTATATGATGCTAAAGGAGACGACCAAGTGCGTGTTATATGACGCTAAAGGAGACGACCAAGCGAGTTATATAATGCTAAAGGAGACAACATATGATGCTAAAGGAGACAACCAAGCGTGTTATATGATGCTAAAGGAGACAACCAAGCATGTTATATGACGCTAAAGGAGACGACCGAGCGTGTTATATAATGCTAAAGGAGACAACATATGATGCTAAAGGAGACAACCAAGCGTGTTATATGACGCTAAAGGAGACGACCAAGCGTGTTATATGACGCTAAAGGAGACAACCAAGCATGTTAGATGATGCTAAAGGAGACTTTTAGTGTCAATAACAACGACAAAGGCTCCTGACCAAGCGTCCGTATTTTACGAGATGGGCGTGAGAATGTGTTGGTTTTATAAAGGATTGCTGAAGCTAAAGATGTTTATCACTCCTTTTTCAGAGCCCATAAGTTATTTAGTGCTGTCAGGGTGTAAAGACCAGGTCAAAAAAAATAATAATTACATATATACATATATACAGACGTGCTCAAATTTGTTGGTACCCTTACAGCTCATTGAAATAATGCTTCATTCCTCCTGAAAAGTGATGAAATTAAAAGCTATTTTATCATGTATACTTGCATGCCTTTGGTATGTCATAGGATAAAGTAAAGAAGCTGTGAAAAGAGATGAATTATTGCTTATTCTACAAAGATATTCTAAAATGGCCTGGACACATTTGTTGGTACCCCTTGGAAAAGATAATAAATAATTGGATTATAGTGATATTTCAAACTAATTAGTTTCTTTAATTAGTATCACACATGTCTCCAATCTTGTAATCAGTCATTCAGCCTATTTAAATGGAGAAAAGTAGTCACTGTGCTGTTTGGTATCATTGTGTGCACCACACTGAACATGGACCAGAGAAAGCAAAGGAGAGAGTTGTCTGAGGAGATCAGAAAGAAAATAATAGACAAGCATGGTAAAGGTAAAGGCTACAAGACCATCTCCAAGCAGCTTGATGTTCCTGTGACAACAGTTGCAAATATTATTAAGAAGTTTAAGGTCCATGGAACTGTAGCCAACCTCCCTGGGCGTGGCCGCAAGAGGAAAATCGACCCCAGATTGAACAGAAGGATAGTGCGAATGGTAGAAAAAGAACCAAGGATAACTGCCAAAGAGATACAAGCTGAACTCCAAGGTGAAGGTACGTCAGTTTCTGATCGCACCATCCGTCGCTTTTTGAGCGAAAGTGGGCTCCATGGAAGAAGACCCAGGAGGACTCCACTTTGAGAAGAAAAACATAAAAAAGCCAGACTGGAATTTGCTAAAATGCATATTGACAAGCCACAATCCTCTGGAGAATGTCCTTTGGAAGATGAGTCAAAACTGGAGCTTTTTGGCAAGTCACATCAGCTCTATGTTCACAGACGAAAAAATGAAGCTTTCAAAGAAAGAACACCATACCTACAGTGAAACATGGAGGAGGCTCGGTTTGTTTGGGGCTGCTTTGCGCGCCTGGCACAGGGTGCCGAATCTGTGCAGGGCACAATGAAATCTCAAGACTATCAAGGCATTCTGGAGCGAAACGTACTGCCCAGTGTCAGAAAGCTCTGCTCAGTCGCAGGTCATGGGTCCTCCAACAGGATAATGACCCAAAACACAAGCTAAAAGCACCCAAGAATGGATAGGAACAAAACATTGGACTATTCTGAGTGGCCTTCTATGAGTCCTGATTGAATCCTATCGAACATCTATGGAAAGACCTGAAACTTGCAGTCTGGAGAAGGCACCCATCAAACCTGAGACAGCTGGAGCAGTTTGCTCAGGAAGAGTGGGCCAAACTACCTGTTAACAGGTGCAGAAGTCTCATTGAGAGCTCAGAAAACGTTTGATTGCAGTGATTGCCTCTAAAGGTGTGCAACAAATATTAGGTTAGCGGTCCCATCATTTTGTCCATGCCATTTTCATTTGTTTCTTATTTACATATTATGTTGAATAAAAAATCAAAGCAAAGTCTGATTTATTAAATATGGAATAAATAATGGTGTAGCCAATAACTTTTGTCCGTTTCAACAAGGTATTTCAGAGGAAAAAGTGGGCATTCTTCGTTTTTTGTGGAGGGGTACCAACAAATTTGAGCACGTCTGTATATATAAGTGTATACAACAAATGATTTCTAACACTACATTTAAGGGGAGGATAAAAGTAGTACTTGGAATTTTAGTTGCTCTTCAACTCTATGAAAATACCTCGTTGTCATGGGAAGTGGCTTGTTTGTGTTGGTGACAATAACTCTTATGAGATGTGAAGCTGTGGATATGAAGGGATGTTTCAGTAAGAAGGTGTTTGCCGTTTCTTCCCTGGGAGTTGGCTTCCTTCTCTCTTTCATCTTCCACCTTCCCACACACACACACACACACACACACACACCAGTCTCAGCACATATCCTCTCCCACTCGCCCTCCTTTATGCACATATACAAAGACCTGCACACATGCACTCACAAACAAACTGTTCCAGTCTCACTGTAATATGAACCGACATGTTCACACTGCTTCTCATTTGGATGTCACTGCACTGCCTGCCCTCCTTTGCTATATTAAAAAACTCCACTTCTATCATTGTCAAAGCTACAAGCAGATGGCGGCGAATCTGCTTTGGCTCTTGCTGAGGTCATGTGAAAGCTGCTTTTTTTTTTTCTCCTCGTATATTTTGGAGACAGTACATCAGAATCCTTCTCCATGCACAGAGAGGCTGTCTCTTATCTACAGTACGACACGTCTTTGTGAGGGTGCAAGATGTGTGGCTGCGTCACACCATATTTCTTCACTCTCTCAGAGGTGGTATTTCTGTGTGAATTTGTGCTCTCAAACACATTATAAATAACCCTGTTTTTGCAGCGAGTGGATGACTTGCCCATCTGTTGCAATGATCTCATGGACGGCTACGTAGCTCTCCAAGGTTGGAACTCAAGTAAACTCATGAAATATTTAACGCATTCACTATAGCATAGTGGCTTCACCATATGTTACATATAGTGTGGATGAAGCTGAAATGGGTGTCGAGCGTGTTTGAATTGTCACCACGGGGTTGTGACTGGCATGGTTTACGTGGTTGGTTTAATGTCAGACCAAAAATGCCTTTATTAATACTAATGCAGTTAATATCAGGGGCAGTGCTACAAGGGGGGCACAGGGTGGCACCGGCCCCCGCAGAAATTATCCCCCCCATCTAGGCTATTGCTGTCAATCTGACAGTGATGATCTCCATTGGATCAGAGTACTGTTACTTGGCTGCCGGTTCTTCCAATTCACATGGTCGCACCACATGACCAATTAATGTTTCCATGACGACTATCCAATATTCTGATGCCATGGAACCAGCACTGGAGTATTTTTTTTTAAAGAGGCAGATTGAGCCTATAGGAAATGTGTATTGTATTCCAATATACAATTTGTTTAAAAATAAGTGGAATTAATAATGAATGTGATGTATGCAATCAATGTTATATTTAGAAGAATTGTATTGTGTTTTTCTATCCTATCCAATATATCCTATATTTCTTAGCAGCTTTTATATTCTGCATTCTGATCCAATGCCCCCCGGAACCCCCTTAGTGAGTATTGATCCCACCCTGTGCCGCCCCTGGTTAAAATCAATTACATTTCAGAAGAAGAAGAAGAAATACTTTATTGATCCCCGGGGGGTAATTACATTTGTACACTCTGTTGATGTATTACACATTACACACGGGCCCAAAATACACACATATGCCTTCTATATGAACTAATGGAGAGAAGTCAGAGTGAGGGGCTGCCCATTGAAGGCGCCTCGAACAGTTGGGGGTTCGGCCTGGGAGGTGAATTAGCACTTCTCTAGATACGTCCAAAAGCCGTACTTGGTCCGTGCCAATACTACCGGCGACCCTTTGGTTCCCAAGCCATGGGAACTAGCCACACACTGTTCCCGGTGCAATGCTGAGAGTGAACAGGGGAACACTGGAATGGATATTTGGTGTCATTGCAATGCATATAACTACCAATTGAACTAATTTACTTATTGATCCAAGGTGCCTGAACATTCCGGCCCTCTCTCACCCCTGCTTATACATGCTGTTTGGGATTATTTCCTATCCTCCAGTCAGGGACAGTGTACTGTAGGCTGCTCTGTACAGCTGGATGAATATGATTGGATGTTACCATAGGTGGAGAGAGTACGAGAATACTCTACTTAAGTAAAAGCATGACTGTCACACTGTGAAAAAAAGTTGTAATAACCTGATAACATAAGTTATTTTGTATTTGTTTCTCATTTTAATATATGTTATATGTATAATACTTTATAATAAAGTAAGTCACTGAAAATGTTACTATTAAAACTATTAAAAGGATCATCAGCATGTAACTTTTTTTTAGCACTAACAAGAAAATTTGATATAAAGGGTTAATTGGTGCTGACAAGCAGATTTTTTTTTAAACCTTTGGACAATGATAGGCTGGTTGTTCTGCTGTTTCCAGTCTTTATGCTAAGCTAAGCTAACCGTCTCCTTGTTGTAGCTTTGTACTTTAAACATACCAACATGAGATTGATAATGATCTTCTTATCTAAAGCCAGGCATGAAATGAATAAGCACCAGCGGTGGAAGAAGTATCCAGATTCTTCGCTTACAGCGTAACTCTTTTGTGAATGTACCCAAGTCAGACATTAGTTTAAAAGCATATTTTTGATGAAAGGGTAAATTTTAAGATTGACACAAATTCTCGTTTTTCAGTCAAATGGCCTTTTGAATGGGAGAGCTCTGGCCTCTTCCATGATAGCATCAACGTCACATTTTTAAAACACTGAGAAGGCTCGACACAACATCAGGCTTTACTCCAGGTATCACACGAACTCAGCATGGAGAACGTTGTTTGTGTTCACAGAGTTTACCAAAAAAAAAGGTTTTGCAGCCATCTTTGCCAGACGAAAATAAGTGATATCAAAATGCAGATGAACGGACTCCATAGGAGGAATTGTCATTCTTATGTGAGGCTCCTTTTTCAACTAAAAGGTAAAAGTTGTGTTTCACTAACAAAAAAACAACTTATCCCTGCATTTATATGGTAATAAGCTAAGACAGTAAGAAGAATGAAGAATAATAGGTCCAGTGAGTTGTTAAAACCTTTATTTTAGTAAACTCTGTGAACACTAACAATGTTCTCCATGCTGAGTTCATGTGTAGCAGCCCAGGCGATACTTGGAGTAAAGTCTCATGTGTCTTGTTAGTGTTCTAAAAATGTTGATGCTACCATAGTAGCGCCCCTACCTCTCCAATTCAAAAGGCCATTTGACCAAAAAACGAGAATACGTTAAATCTTAAAAGTGACTCTTCCGTCCTAAATATACTTTTAAACTAAAGTTTGACTCAGGTACATTTAAAAAAAGACAGGATGCATTTTGATACACTTTAAGTAAAAGTACTAATGCCACACTGTTGAATTGAGAATGTTCCTTAAGTGAAATGCAATGTAAGTATACTTAAAATGTAAATATCATCAGGCGTATCTGCTTAAAGTATAGAACGTAAAAGTGCTTGATGCAGAACAATCCTCCAATTAAAGAAAGAGTGAAGGATCCAACCGGCTGTGTGTTTAATGACATCATCATCTCAGCTGTATATTGTTGCTAGGTTACTTTATAATAAAAGATCAGATTTTATAAACGACATGTGTTTTGTGTGCTGAAATTTTAATGTGTAAAGATATTAGTAACTAAAGTAGCTAGTAACTAAAGCTGTCAGATGAATGTAGTGGAGTAATTAAAGTAACTAGTAACTAAAGTAACTAGTAACTAAAGCTGTCAGATATATGTAGTGGAGTAACTAAAGTAACTAGTAAATAAAGTAACTAGTAACTAAAGCTGTCAGATATATGTAGTGGAGTAACTAAAGTTATTAGTAACTAAAGTAATTGGTAACTAAAGCTGTCAGACGAATGTAGTGGAGTAACTAAAGTAACTAGTAACTAAAGTAACTAGTAACTAAAGCTATCAGATGAATGTAGCGCAAGTAACTAAAGTAACTAGTAACTGGTAACTAAAGCTGTCAGATGAATGTAGTGGAGTAACTAAACTAACTAGTAACTAAAGTAACCAGTAACTAAAGCTGTCAGATGAATGTAGTGGAGTAACTAAAGTAACTAGTAACTAGTAACTAAAGCTGTCAGAGAGTAAAAAGTAGAATATTTCTCTCTGAAATGTAGCAGAGTAGAAGTAGAAAGTGGCATTAAAAGAAAAGAATCAAGTAAAGTACAAGTACCTCAACATTTGGACTTAAGTACAGTGCTGGAGTAAATGTGCTTAGTTACATTCCACCACTGCCAAGAACATGCTGCATGTGACATAGAGCTCTACAGAAAAGGAACCCATCATGCCGAGCCCTCCACTACCAGCCGGTGTGGGAGGCTGTGTCGCCACCGGCCGAAACCATGTCACACTCCTCCCACTCAGGCTCCGACCGGCGGCTGAACAGCCCCCCCAGCTCACCAGGATACCTCCTTCTCTCTCACAATCATGCAGACTGCAATTTCTGAAAAAAAGCATGGGGGGGGATGATCATGCACAACAAAAACTAAACACGGAAGAATTACAAATCCCTTCCAATACCATGGATGTAGAGCCACTTTGCCAGCAATTGCAAAACACTTATTTATGAACTTCTATATCCAATGGAAAATAATCTCAAAATGAAATGGCACGACGTGGTGTCAACATTAAAACACAACAACATTCTTTTAACCGGGAAACGCTCGTTTGTTCGTCAGAAGTGTTTTAACCAGGATTTTATTTCTTTTTCATGAACTCAACTTCTCATTTTGGTGGTGCCATGGCATGAAAATGTCACTTCATGATTTTTTTTTTAACATTAATATGAGTTCCCCCTGGCTAGAAATGGTGATAGGTGGAAACCGAGCCCTGGGTATCCTAATCTGTCTTTGAGAAAATGAAAGCTCAGATGGGTCGATCTGGAACCTTCCCTTTATGAGGTCATAAAGGGCAAGGTCACTTCCCCTTTCTCTGCTTTGCCCGCCCAGAGAATTTGGCCCACCCATGAGAGAGAGACATCATGGCTTTCAAACGAGCAAAGTGGCAGCTGATCAAGGCCACACCCCCACTCTCTTCTTCCTCCCTCCTTACTTACAGGAGGGAGTACACTGGGACATGTTCAGACACGTCTCATTTTTCCAATCTTCCCTCTTATCCGTGTGACACAGGGTCAGTTTAGCCCCCTCCATCTCCAGTCCTTTCTTTTCTTCTGCGAGTCATGCAGACTGAAAGCAGCACCATAAGTCTGCGGAGCAGAAGTTTAGCTAGTTAAAGTGAAGCCCTTACTGTGTGATATCTCCCAAGGCTTTAAATAGTACAAAGATCCAGCAGGCATTGGGAAATGAAGAGTCAGAGACGTTCAAAAGGGAACCTATCTGCATGCATGTAATATTTCTCTGGGGGTACGCCTCTGCTTCCCAAACCATATGGACTCAGTTCCAGATTGTACAATGAATCTCTTCCTTCCCACAGACCTTTGTTCCGACGAGGGACTCAGTATCAGTCAAAGACCAAGTATCTTGGGTTTTGAAAGCAGGTTATGCATGTGATATGCTCCTTCCTATTTGTGCGGCTGTCACTCCTGTCTGACTGTGATTTGTAATTCTTTTGGAGCCTAGCAACATAGGTGGCTTTCTTATTTTCCCAAGCGATTTTCTACCCACAAGGGTTTCCCAAGCGATAACTTGAACTTGATCATGCACAGTTTGCTCCCAGAATGTCAATGCATTCGCTTCCACGAAGCGCTACCTGTGTGATTCAGAGAAGCAAAATCGCCGGGGGAGTTGATGACAGTCGACAGTTAAAAAGCTGTCTCGGCGCACGCAGCCATCTCGCATTAAACTGGATTTGTGTTTTTTTTACACATGCTTCTTCGACACTGACAGACCAAGATAAATAAACAAACTTTTACTCAGCGTGATGTATTTGGTTCTCTCTTTGTCTTTCTCCTGATCTGATTCCTCTCAGCTGTCTCAGTTCTAGTTCTTGTCGTGAATGAAGTAGGACAGAGCATGACAGAAATACAGTCAAAGCAGATGGCTTTATGTCTCAATCCTTTGCCCAATATTTCATCCCAGCAGCGAATTCTTCCGGCGCTGCCGAGAAGACTGCAGATCCGAGATGTCATCATTTCCAACTATTTCCAAGCTTCATCAACGATGCCTTCATTACCTCACTAGACAGTGCCAAACATTTATCACCAGCTATCAGTCAGTCATTTGAACCGCTCCAGTTCTACAATTAAGTGGGACTAAATCTGTCACAGTTAACGCTAGCGCTAAATCAACTCATTGTTATTTTGCAATTTGAGGCGTGCGGCCTGGTTGAAAGTGACTGTTCAGACTTCATCATGCTGCAGGAGTGATACACTCTCCGATGGAGTTTGCACTAGGATGTTGTCTAACTGCGTGGAAACCCACCCTTCCCCACTCAGGCCTGTCAAACTCCTGACTCCGTGGTAGCGCTCATCCTGAGCCCTTTGACAGCGTGCCTGCACTACCAAAGCACACTGGTCATAAATATAAATGACAGCATTAATAAGTGATGACCTCTTATTCAAAATGCCTCATTATGCATGCAAATGGGTTTAAAGGGGGGAACACGGGCAAAGTGTGGTCTAATGTGTGAAGTGTAATTGTTACATGGGGGCTGACCTGAGATCATTAATATTCATTTGTTACATTATTTCAGTCCGTTCCCCATTGCAGCCGATGACCTCGGCTATGAATGGGTTTGATTTTCATTCACATGAAAGTCTTTGGAGGGTATGAGTGTGTGCTGCTGAAACAACAAACTGCATTGGCTCATTGCAATTCACTGAATTTGATTATGGCTGTCTTATTCAGATTTAAATCTGTTTTTTTATTAACACATTAGGGTCCAAAATGACATAGTTGTTTCCGCTTCCCGTTGACATTTGAGAAAGAAAAGGACTGCACAGTAAATGAGCCACTGCCAAACTGTTTAGCTATTTCAGTCATTGTCCAACCTAATACTACAAAATGAATGACGGACAGCTGATAAAAAGATGGAGACCCTGGATCGTGTCCCAGTTGTTGCCGGCTTGTGACTCTTCATTTCCCAGTTGGGAACAATGGGGTGGCTGCTACATGGTCAGCAAGGTCTACTACTTAAAACCCCTTTTGCCTGATTGTTTCAATTTCTGTCAAAAGTGTGCTCCTTCTCTGCGTCATAACACAAATCTGAATTATACTTTTAGAATCAACGTGACTTGTACTTGTTGAGGATATTAGATTTTAAATATTAGTGTTGTGACCTACAAAACTCTAAATGGTCTAGCACCATCTTATCTTGAAGAGCTCATAGTACCTTATTGTCCCACTAGAGCACAGCGCTCCCAGAATTCAGAGTTACTTGTGGTT
>NC_045743.1:21816522-21817753 GCF_008692095.1 Etheostoma spectabile | reverse complement strand
CTAAAAGTAGAATGGGAGCCAGAGCCTTCACCAATCAGGCTCCTCTCCTGTGGAACCAGCTCCCAGTCTGGGTCCAGACCTGTTGAAGCGGATAGGATTTTCCTCGCAAACCGGCAGCAGTTGGTGCATGTGCTGCTTCCTGCAGAGACTTTCCCTCCTCCTTTTGAGGATACGGACAATGGACTGTACAATTACCACTACAGGTTTGGAGTGAAGGCCAAGCAGTGCCGTTCCCCATACCTCTGAGGGAAGCGCCAAAGCCAGCGCTCATTAGCAGCTTTGGGCAATGTCAGGGACAGCAAGCTGTTGTGTATTAAGGACTTTTTGTTGGGCAGACAGCTGCTGGTCGATTCCGGCGCTTAGCGCAGCATCATGATTGCGTCGGTTTTGGACATGACGGCCAAGGGACATGGCCCCCCAATGGACGCCGGTAATGGCATGCTTATAAGAAGCTACAGCACCAGGTATGTGGAGGTGTGTTTTGGTGGGCAGCGTTGGACTTCTCCCCTCCTGGGTGCCGATTGTTTGTGTGAATCTAGGCTGCTGTGTAAGCGGTTTCGCCGTTCTATGAAGGCTACTCTTTGGGCCAGCCTAACGGATTGCAACTGGGACTGAGATTACCTCACTATAGACAACGTAGCTCTTCTGTCTGATGAGCTCTCCTCTCCCGTGCTGCAGCTGGGGCGTTTGGGTTAAGTGGCATCGGCACGTGCAGTTCGACATCACATCGCCTTACGTCCTATAATATTTCATCATTTATGTCATCAACAAATAATGTAAATGTTGTGTAAGACAAGGTCATATTTTCCTTGTATTTATGTATGGTTTGTGAAAAGGGGAACTGCTGGGTCCATGAGATGAGAGAAGCAAAGTGTATGCAAGGTGTGCACACTCTACATTACAGCCAAGCATGTATCCTTAAAGGAGTATCTGAATAACTCCCCAATGACTTTAACTGTTTCCTGAAACTGCAAAATGGCACCAGGGAACGTTTCATCCAGAACACGCCTCCTCTTTTTGCCGAACCGCTGATGGGAACGTAAGTTCATTCCCTAATTTACCGTTGTGAGTCTGAGGAGGGAAAAGTCTGCTGTGCGTCAGGCGCTAAATAGGATAAATAGGAATGATACAGGGTAAAAGAGGCCAAAATGGGTTTTCTCAGGAAGATGGCTGGCTTAGAGATAGGGTGAGAAGGTCAGTCATCAGAGAGGAGCTCGGAGTAGAGCCGCTG
>NC_045743.1:21816365-21816512 GCF_008692095.1 Etheostoma spectabile | reverse complement strand
TCGAAAGGAGCCAGTTGAGGTGGTTCAGGCATCTGGTAAGGATGCCTCCCTGGGGGGTCCCCAGGGAGGTGTTCCAGGCACGTCCAGCTGGGAGGAAGCCTCGGGGAAGACCCAGGTGGAGGGATTATATCTCCAACCTGGCCTGGG
>NC_045743.1:21815083-21816355 GCF_008692095.1 Etheostoma spectabile | reverse complement strand
GATCCCCCAGTCGGAGCTGGTTGATGTAGCTCGGGGAAGGAAAGATTGGGGTCCTCTGCGGGAGCTGCATCCCCCGTGACCCGATACCCAGATAAGCGGATGAAGATGGATGGATGGATGGAATGATACATGCATTGGTGTACAAAGTCACTTGCATTGTTTGCAAGATAGGGCTCATTAAGTCCTGTCAACATGATTCTTATATTCCTTTTTGGCCTGTGTTGAAAACATGTGGACATTTTGGAAAAGAAACAATTGAAATTGCGGGCCAGAGTGTGGGGGGTGGTATGGTGGGGTATGTTGAGAGGGTTGTTTGAGGGAGGGCACAGTGTCTGATGCTAAAGACCCCTGGCCTAAGGTTTTAAAAAATGTCCTTAATTCATGACCAGTCCATGTCCAGTCAAATCCTTATACTCATGTTTTCTGCCCTGTTTTGTTCTTCATTTCCTCCCAAACCTTTTTCCCAGAAATGAAGTTTATATACTAACTTGTTATGCTGCTTGCAGTTTAATTGGAATCCTAAATGCTGCCTGGATTATGTTCAATGGAGGTGACTGGAGGTGCTACAAGCTGTAGGAAGATGTAGCAAGAAAATCAAGTTGGTAAAGGTCAGGAAAAGACAGTTTGTGAATAAAGTGAACAGGTTCTTTCTCAGGCTTCAAGTCACTGTGGACTTTTACATTATTAAATCAGACTATTTTTTCCTAATATGAACTAGTCTGAATCAAGTGTTTTGTTCCACTACAAAAAAGGAATTTATTTTTAACTTGTCTTCCACATTTTATTAATATTTCCAATTTAGCATTACACATTTAATCATCAATGACAGTTGCCATTGAAACAATGACAATGCAGTTAAATGGGTAACAGAAGTTTTTAGCACTCAGAAACAAATGGTCAGTCAATCTGCTTATGAAGCAATCAAGATGCCAGGAAGGATAGATTCTCCACATAATAAATGGGAGACAATATTCTTTTGTATTTCTTGAGTGAGAAAACTTAAAGTAAATCTCGTTTTTTTTAAATTTGAAGACACATCATGACCTCTTTGATCCAATATGTAGAAGTCAGATGCTAACAATAAGACAAAAGCTGTAGAATTCCATTGATATGGAGTAGGTATATGATAGGGCTGCACAATATGACATCAAATCTAAATCACGATAAATTGCACATTTTACCTTGATCCTTGATAATGATAAATGAACGATACTTAAGCACGTTGTTTTAATTGTCTTTTCTAATGCCAAAATGTTTCCAGACAACAGACAC
>NC_045743.1:21811836-21815073 GCF_008692095.1 Etheostoma spectabile | reverse complement strand
TCTCAGTTGACTCTGACTCAGTATTTGAGTTATCCTCCATGATGCTTTCCATGCGGCTGAGTGGTCCGGGCAAAGTTATGTGACTACACACGCGGTAGATGTTTTTAAGGAGAAAGTTGGCCTGTCAACAGGAATAAATTATCAAAGTTATAGTCATGGGAAAAATATGTCGATTACAGTTTTAGAATTTTGATGTTGATACTTTTTCAGTTACTCATGCAGTCTATTAGTATAGTTCTGTTAAAGGAAACACCAAACATTGCCATAGTAAGGCTTGGGTATGTGTAACAGATACACTGTATACACCACGGGGGTGAAATAGGAGCTTTTTAACCCTTGTGTTGTCTTCCCGTTAACCATGAACTTGTCCTTCCAGGTCAAAATTGAAAATGAATATTTTTCTGATATATTTGTCTCTTTTTCCATGCTCTTGATGCTTTTTTAAAAACCTGAGCTGGTTTAATAACAGGTTTTACACTTATTCTTGGTTCATACAAACCTCATTTATATACAAATTATACTTACGTCTTTAGTTAAAAAAGGCAGAAATCATGGCTTATTTTGACTAAGATTAAAATCAGATAATGTTGAGTGTTTTTCTTTGGTCTTATTTTGATCTGTTTTTTTTTCTGTTTTTGTATTTTGCTCCGTTTCCTGTTTTAGTTTTCGGTCTTGTGTTGTTGGGTTGTTCTTGTCTTTTGTCTTTTCCCGCTCTTGTGATTACCTGATGTCTTCCACCTGTTTCCCAGCCCTTGTGTCACCTGCCTCCTGTTACCTCGTTACCCTCTGTAGTTAGTCTTCCCCTTGTCCTGAGTCAGAATAGGGTGTTTTTTTTCCCTGCTGTGTCAGTTCCTGTCAAGTTCTGTGATGCTGGGTTTCCTTGGTTTTTGTTATACCTTTGTTCTTTAGTATTTTGGTCAAATAAATCCTCAAATTTTCTCATGCCTGCCTGCTCTTTACGTTTGAGTCCTCTTAGTCCCTGACCCATGACAGTATGAAGTAAAAGGGGAAAAATAAGAGAGCTTGACATTGAAAAGTTATACTCTAACTTTTACAATGAGCACAGAGGATATGGGATATGATTCAGTGGGGAGACAATGATGTAAAATCAGGAAAAGGTTACAGGCAGTACCAAAGAAATGATCCAGAAAGCATATGTAGTCTGTACTGATGTAATTGAAGTACGATGGGAGCTCAAACTTAAAATAATGTTATTGAATATGATGGCTCCATGGGATAACGTTGACAAGCCGATGTTGAATCCAACACCAATTACATTCTATCACAGTTAGAGTGTGCAACTAAACAAGTTCCCCACCACAGCTTTTTTCCAGTTCTCCCTTTCATCAGCACTGTTAGCATGTGATAATGAGCAAACACTGTAATCCCACCAATTAACTGACAGCCGCACCTTCCCCCACAATTCCTTGGCTTGTCTGTGTGACTTTGATAATTGGGAGTTTGATGGCTTCTAACACTACAATTTCAGCATGCTTGAGATAAGTGTCAGAACTGTCAGAGAGCTGTTTTAACACTGCATCTGGATTGCTCATCTCAAGAGACACAAAGGTGGCTGGCATTGTTGACTTTTCTTCAAAAACTTGCAGTGTGGTTTATGCGGGTTTGTAATATTTGATCGTACAATCCTTTGTTTCAGTTCCCAGGGGGAGTTTATTTGGTTGAGGTCTACATCTTGACCAAAGATGTCTTGTGTAATTTCCTCCGTTGGGTCTGCACAGCTAGCGGCTTGACCACATTGGCAAAATCTCTGCATGCATGGCTTTTTCATGAATCTGAATGGCTTGAATAATTGATGCCTTACCACTTAAAATGATGCACATCCATGTTGGCAACATGCACATCATTTGCTTTGTCTCCTTTTTCCTTATCCTTTCTTTTGAAATGCACATTCATGTTGAAACATTATTCTAAACCGTGAAAATAAGAAACAGGGGTTCAACAAGAAAAATATGGCCCATGATCTGGTTAGGACTGGTTGATAAAAATGCAGCGCAATCAGAACACAGCCCCGCTCTGCCAAACCTCAAGACTTACACTGGACCCTACTAATGGATCCAGATCATAATAAAGAGCTAAGTCAATACATCTCCATTAAATATAGCCTACTGGTTGGAATATCATACAATAACCAGTGAAATGGTGAAAAACACAGTATAAAGGTTTCTTCCTGTACTGTCCCAAGATTAAGTGATGTTTTAGTGTTCCCTTCCCACTTGAACTTCAGACCCCACATGAGAACTTTCCTATATCATCTGCTTTCACATATTTGGTAGGAGTATTGCCTTCAGTATACTGAAACAGTTTACTACACAGCGTGTGCAAATTCAACGTGTTCTTATGAAAGGGTTTGTATGATATCGTACAAAAAGTTATGCCCACTGAAACATACGATATTATACGAAAACTACGGGGCTCTGCATGCTGCTCTGTTAGGTAGGCGGCAGTTGGTTAAGTTTTCGCAGGATAGGTAAATGTGAGCCAAGTATCTAAACCTGCCAGTTGTTTCGGCGGATAGTTAAAGGAACTTGCCACCATTGGTTAAAATAGGGCTTATCGCGGTCCCCCCTAGCTACAGAAAGGTGAGCCAATGCATCTTTTGTTTCACTGCATGCATTGTTTTAGTTCGATGCAACACCGGCAGCGCCGACGCTAGTTAGCTTAGCTTAGTGAATGGAATCCTATGTTGCCAGTTAGCATGTTGTAAAAGTGAGTCGACAAAAAAAAAAAAAAAGAGATTACTTCTTGTGGCCTGCGTGTTCACAAGGAATGAAAATAGCTATGCAGATGAAGACTAGAAAATTTCCTAGGCAGATATTGATTTGGGACTACATTAGGTGGAAGCACAACAGAAGCACTGTCCCAATTGCCACAAATTAAAAATCCAAGTTTCAGGAACAGGAGTCCTCTTCTTTACCCAGAAAAAAAAGAAAAAGACTGGGTTTTAGTAGCGTGAAGGCTAAAGTACTTGATCCGCTCTGCCGTGTCTTGTAACGCCGTGCAGTGCCCTGCAATGCCATGTACTACAACAAAATACTATTTCTCATCATCTTTATTGTGACTACTATTGCCACTATTAATTTCAACCTCAACCGCCCCTTCAGACACCGCCTACCAGGCTCTTGGGTCTGTCCCAGGTTTCTTCCTAAAAGGAAGTTTTTCCTCACCACTGTCGTACTGCTGCTTACTCTGCAGGGAACTACTAGAACTCTTGGGTCC
>NC_045743.1:21809834-21811823 GCF_008692095.1 Etheostoma spectabile | reverse complement strand
AGTGTGGTCTAGACCTGCTCTACCTGTAAAGTGTCTCGAGATAACTCTTGTTATGAATCCATACTATAAATAAAATTGGATTGAATCGAGTAGCTGTAATACGTACTTTGAACTGCGTGATGCAAGAGAGTTGATTGCATTATATGATCTCAACACTAGATGGGAGAAATTCCTACACATTAGACCTTTAACAAGTCCTCTCCAATATGGCTGCCACAGAGTTTATGTTGCAGGCATCTTTGTTGAGAAAGTTTGAGTATATCCAACTTGTGCCTACAAAACACTAAAAGAATCTGAAAAGTGTGACACCATCTCACATCAAAAGACACTCTGTCATTGAGTGTTTAATCACAGATACTATCCAATTTTGCAATGACTGGAGATCTTGCACGGTCACAATTTGCAAGACTACAACTATTTTTGTTTTGAAAAGAAATTACTAAGGTGGCTATCATTAGCTGGTAACTTAAGGGAAAGTTTGCGGATTTCTGGTTCTGCCGTAAACGCGGATAAATTGCGTCCTATCCGGAGGTCTGCCTTTACCCGTTGGTATCTCCACTGGATAACACGCTTCATAAGGATGGAAAGTCAGCAACATCCCCTTGTAGTGTTTGGCTTAGTGCAGTTCCATAGCAACCATAAACAACACTGGCTCTAGCTGTTTGCTGCTTCCTGTTTGGTGTGCACCCATTGGTTGTTGACAACGTTCACGTGATTTAACTTCACTACCAAGACTTATGATATGAAACACGTTGGATTTTGTCGGAACGACAAGACGGGAAAAGACTGACTAAGTCTTATAAACACTTTACAACAAAGGATTGACACTCTAGCAAGACTGATTTCTTTCCCATATTTGAAAATAGTCTACAGTGGACAGTGGAATCGCTTGCTAAGTTGTTTTGTGTAAGGTTGGGATTAACCATTACTGCAGTACAAATCACTTTGTAATCTTAAATAGAATGGATTACCATGCCATCTCCTGTTATGATAATTTTTATAATTTAATAATAATTTATTTGAAATAGCACCTTTTACAGAAAGTCACAAAGTGCTTTACACAAAACCATTTGTTAAAATACAATAGGATCTAAAACCAAAAATAAACAAACAAAAAGCAATACAATACCAATGAAGATTAAAAGGCTAAAAAAAAAAGAAATTACAAATATGACACAAAAGTTACTTGAAACAGGTGTGTCTTCAGCTGCTTTCTGAAAGAGTCAACCGAGACTGCAGAAGGTAAGGTAATACAAAGGGTGTTCCACAAGTCTGGGGTGACTGCTTTAAAGGAACGGCCCCCTTTAGTTTTCAAACCAGTGCGTGGGACCACCAGTAGTCTCTGGTTAGAAGACCTGAGGGACCTGTTAGTAATGTCAGAGAAATAAACAGGGCGCCAAACCATATAATACTTACATGTAATAACAAGGACTTTAAATTGGATCCAGAACTGGATCGGAAGCCAATGGCTAAAACAGGAGTGATGTGCGACATTCTTCTGGACCTGGTCAACAGCCTTGCAGCAGAGTTCTGGTCCAGTTGTAGACGGTCCTGTGACGCCTTGCTGAGACGAGTTTAAACGGAGTTGCAGTAATCAGGCCGGGATGACATAAAACCGTGAATGATTATCTCACGTTCACAAGGAAGTTTATCAATGTTTCTCAGTGGAAAATGCGGGTTAGTGATTTGATATGTTGAAGGATATAGTGATCAAATATAACACCAAGATTTCAAAGTTGGGACTGTACTGCTGAAGAAAGGGACCCAACCACCTTGAAGGCTGTAGAATCCAGAGCAACAACAAGGACTTTGGTCTTATCTTCATTAAGCTGCAAGAGATTGTTTGCCTTAATGGAAGACAAACATTCGAGCAGCACTGATACTTTGTTAGTCTCTTCTGGATTAAAAGAAACGTACAGCTGGATGTCATCAGCATAGAAATAGATATCAGATTCTAATATTGATTTATTTTGTCTTACTGAAACCTGG
>NC_045743.1:21797527-21809824 GCF_008692095.1 Etheostoma spectabile | reverse complement strand
GAGAATATGTTAGTCTAAATGAATCCACCCCCCCCAGTCATATTAACGCTCACATTCCTCGAGGCGCAGGCCGAGGAGGTGGAGTTGCAGCTATCTTTGATTCTAGAGTTAATAATTAGCTCTAAACCTAAACTAAATTATAAACTCATTTGAAAGTCTTGTTTTAGTATTTCACACCCAAGTTGGAAATCAATGCAACCAGTTCTATTGTTATAGTGTACCGAGCACCTGGTCCATACTCTGAATTTTTATCGAATTTGCAGAGTTTCTATCGAACTTAGTGCTAAAACGGACAAAGTTTATATGTAGGGGATTTTAATATTCATGTGGACGATGAGATGATAGCCTTAGCACGTGGTTATCTCTCTATAGATTCTATTGTGTCTTTCAAAGTGTACATAAACCGACTCACCGTTTTAACCACACCCTCGATTTGTTCTGGTTATGGTGTTGAAATGAACATTTAATAGTGTTCCCACAGAATCCCTTCCTATCTGACCACTGTTTGATAACTTTTGAGTTTACTGCTGACTACACGCCGTTAGGCAAAAATCCATACAAGATGTCTATCTGATAGTGCTGTAGCTAAATTTAAGGATGCGATTCCGTTAGCATTTAATCATTACCAAGTCCACGTAACGGAGGACTTATGCTATTAGTCCCTCCCAAATCGATCATTTGTTGATAGTGCAGAGGCCGCTACGAATGACTCTAGACTCTGTGCCCCTCTAAAAGAAGATAATAAAAAAAAGAAGGTTAGCTCCATGGTATAACACTGAAACTCGCAAATTAAAGCAAATATTGCGGAACTTGAGAAGATCTGGCGCTCCACCAAACTGGAAAATTCTCGTTTAACCTGGCAAGATAGTTTAAAACGTATGGAAGGCCCTCCGTAATGCCAGAGCAGCGTTACTCGTCATTGATAGAGGAAATAGGAACAACCCCAGGTTTCTTTTCAGCACTGAGCCAGGCTAACAGAAGGTCACAGCTCTACTGAGCCAAGTATTCCCATAGCTCTTAGTAGTAACGACTTTATGAGGTTCTTCAATGATAAAATTATAACTATTAGAAGCACAAATTCACCAAGACCTGCCTTTAATGGCTTATCTCAAACTCAGGAACGTTAGAAACAGCTGTAAAACCAGACATGTTTTGACTGCTTTGCTTCACTTGATCTTTATCAATTTAATTCAATTATTTCTTCATCTAAGCCATCAACCTGCCTCTTAGATCCCATCCGACTAGGCTACTTAAAGAAGTTTTACCATAGTCAACACTTCAACTGAATATAACCAATTGTTCTTTATTAACAGGCTATGTACCACAGTACTTTAAAGTAGCTGTAATTAAACCTCTTCTGAAAAAGCCAAACCTTGATCCAGATGTTTTAGCAACTATAGACCTATATCACACCTTCATTCTCTCTAGTTCTTGAGAAAGCAGTCGCCAAACAGCTGTGCGACTTTCTGCATAGCAACAGCATTTGAGGATTTTCAGTCAGGATTAGAGTTCATCATAGCACAGAGACAGCACTTGTTAAAATTATAATGACTCCTAATGCATCAGACAAAGGACTTATCTCGTGTACTGTGTTATTAGATCTTAGCCTGCATTTGATACCATTGACCATATATCTTATTACAGAGATTAGAACATTAATTGGCATTAAAGGGACTGCTCTAAGCTGGTTTAAGTCTTATTATCAGATCGATCTCAGTTTGTTAATTTAACGATGAATCTCTGTGCACGCCAAGGTTAGTCATGGAGTCCCACAAGGATCTGTGCTCGGTCCAATCCTGTTCACTTTATATATGCTTCCTTTAGCAGTATTAAGGAAAACACTCCATAAACTTTCATTGTAGAGTGATACTCAATATATCTATCAATCAAGCCGGATGAAACTAATCAGTTAGCTAAACTTCAACGTGCCTTCAGGATATTAAAACCTGGATGACCTGTAATTTTCTAATGTTAACTCAGATAAACTGAAGTTATTGCTCTCGGACCCAAGCACCTCCGTGACGCACTATCCAAAGATATAGTTACTCTGGATGGCATCACCCTGGCTCCGCACCACTGTGAAGAATCTTGGGTCATCTTTGATCAGACATGTCCTTTATTCCCACTTAAAGCAAATTTCAAGGATCGCCTTTTCACCTACGTAATATTGCAAAAATCAGGAAACCTGTCTAAAAATGATGCAGAAAAAATAGTCCATGCATTTGTTACTTCTAGGTGGATTACTGCAATTCTTTACTATCAGGCTGCTCGAAAAAATCCATAAAGACTTACAGCTGATCCAGAATGCTGCGGACGGTGTCTGACGGGAATCAGGAAAAGAGATCACGTTTCCTCCTGTTTTAGCTTCTCTGCCTTGGCTTCCTGTAAAATTAGAATAGAATTAAAATCCTTCTTCTCACCTACAAAGCTCTTCATGGTCAGGCTCCATCTTATCTAAAGAGCTCATAGTACCTTACAACCCGGGAGAGAACTACGCTCCCAGAATGCAGGGTTACTGGTGGGTTCCTAGAGTCTCTAAAAGTAGAAGGGAGCCAGAGCGTTAGCTATCAGGCTCCTCTCCTGTGGAACCAGGTTCCAGTGGGTTCGGGAGGCAGACACCGTCTCCACATTTAAGAGTAGGCTTAAGACTTTCCTTTTTGATAAAGCTTAAGTTAGGGCATAGATAGAATATTGTTAGGGAGTAGTAGTTAGTCACATTGTTCATATAATATAACTAAAGGGAGACTTGGCTATACAGCCCAATCCGGTTGGGGGGAGTTCTGGCCGACCGGGCTGGAGTCTTTTACCGTCTCTCTTGGTTTTGTGTAATAATTGTTTAGTACAGCTTGGGACTATTTGATACACTAGTTAGGGCATAGAATCGAATAATGTTAGGAGTGTAGTTAGTACATAGTTTTCAGATTTATCTATCATATAATCAAGAATATAATAGAACTAAAGGGAGACTTGGCATACAGCCCGATCCGGTTGGGGGAGTTCTGGCCGGCCGGGTGGGACTCTCTTACCTCGTTCTCTCTGGTTTTGTTGTAATAGTTTTAGACAGCTGGGGACTTATTTTGATACACTAGTTAGGGCATAGAATCGAATATTGTTAGGGAGTAGTAGTTAGTCACATAGTTCAGATTATATACACATAATCAAGAATATATAGAAAAAAGGGAGACTTGGCATACAGCCGCATCGGTTGGGAGAGTTCTGGCCGGGGCTGGAGCTCTTTACTCGTCTCTCTTGGTTTTGCTGTAATAGTTTTAGACAGCTGGGGACTTATTTTGATACACTGAGCTCCTCTCTCCTCTATCTTTCTATCTTTTCATTTATGTGCATCCATGTCCCAGAAATGATGTTACTAACCATTTCTGGGGAGTCATTCCCCGGAGTCCTTATGTTCTTTTTTCACCAGCTGTCCCTTGGATCAGAGAGGCTCCGAAATCAGGGGAGCAGCTATCGCCCTGGTCCGCTACAAGTTTTGTGATGCAGTTCAACTGTACACTGCGGTGCCCTGCTACGTCCTGCAACGTCCTGCAACGTCCTGCTCGTCCTGCTGTGCTGTTAATGCCGCACAGCGTCTGCTATGCCATGAACTACTACAAAGAACTCTACAACTACTAATTTTTATTTTATTGCCAATCTTCCTTCTAACCCAACCGGCCCGTAGACACCGCCTACCAAGAGCCTGGGTCTGACCGAGGTTTCTGCCTAAAAGGCAGTTTTTCCTCGCCACTGTCGCACTGTTGCTTGCTCTGGAGGAAACTATTAGAACTGTTGGGTCCTTGTAAATTCTGGAGTGTGGTCTATCTGTAAAGTGTTTGAGATAACTCTTGTTATGAATTGATACTATAAATAAAATTGAATTGAAATTGAATTGAATGAGAAGTGAGAACGTGCATCTCAAATGCCTAATGTGTGGCCTATGGGAAGCATATACAACACAGTGACCAGAATAGCTTATGTGAAAGATAAGAGGAGAACGGTCCAGGGTGCAGAGCCAACCCAGTGTTTGAGTCTTAATGATGTAGGAATTGATCTCCATCACTCTGTTGTCTCTCTCTTGCATGCAGCATAAGCCCTATCTTTGCCATTCATGCGACTTATAGAACACAACATCCATAATCTTTAATGCTGGTGATCATGAGCTATTGACTGTGTCTGAGGGCTGCATTGTATGGTGTTTTTTGAGGCAGAGTTTTCCCTGTAAAATGGTCACATTTACATGCTTTACCATCTGACAGCGCCGTAGACTATTCCGTCCCATCGTTATTAATTCAGTTGTTTTGTTCATTTGTCCTATCCTAAGCCATTATACTTTTATAGCTGTTTTATGAGCCTCTCACGGCTGTCCACCAATTAAGCTTGTACCCCATTAAAAGTCCTCACGGCCGACATAAGTGCTGCGCTCCACCAGGACAACGCTGTCAATTGTGTCCATACGCGCCTGGCTTCCACCCCCCTATAAAATATATACACTACTCTCACTCTGCGGCACTTCAACTCCTGTGAGGTCCACTTAAAATCTATACAGCCACAAACAGAGCCGGCCCATTACCAAGCACACTGACCTGCCAGTCTGGCCCCCCCCCCCCCCCCCCCCCCGTCTGCAACTCTGTCACAGGCATCCAGCTGCATTACACGCGTCGGAATGATTAATGATCAAAGGGGGGTCATGTTCACTCCTCACTTCTGATTGAGAGAGAAACACACAATGAGGTGAAAAATATCTTATCTTTACAAGATAAAGAGCAATCACATGAAAAACTGGTCCTGTTTTTATAGCTTTGCATTACATAAATATTTACATAGAACAATAAAGCAATGAAAGTAAGCAACATACTAATCGAAAGTGATAATTGACTGTTTAAGCAACAATCACTCTAACGGCCACTTCAGCACTTTATAATTGCATTAATACAAGCTCTAAATGTGACATGAATTAGTTTACTCATAGGTAGGTAATTTGTGTACATAACTACCTGTGTTATCAAGTGTTTTTTTTATTAATATTTTGTATTGATTCACAGTTGCAGTAAACAATACATTCACAGAGTCACATTTTCATTTTCTAGCCCATCCATCCATCTTAACAGGTTAATGAACTCCAATCCATTTCAGACAACAGTCTGTATTTGTGGGAAAAATAATAAATAAACCAACAAACAAATAGATAAGAAAATAAATAATAATAAGAGGATAACAGACTGTCTGCTGTCCGTGGAAGTTTCTGATGGGGGATTTCAGTAGGGCGGCTGTGGCTCAGTGGTAGGCGGTTGCCTGCCAATCGGAAGGTTGTGGTTCGATCCCCGCCCCTGCACCTGTTACAGCAGCCCCGGCACAGTGTATGAATGTGTGAATGGTGAATGTTTTGTAGATGTAAAAGTGCTTTGAGCAGTTGTAAGACTGGAAAAGCGCTATAAATACAGCACATTTACATTTTAGTAGCGTGGAGTTATCCACAAATCAAGTAGTGGTTTCCAGTGTGAGCAAAACCTCTCGGGACGGCCTCTGAGACTGAAGTTAATTTTCTCCAGTCTTGGGAGGAATAGTGGACCATGTAGCCAGGATTTAAAGGAAGGTGGCTGGGAGGATTTCCATAAGAGGAGAGGTTTCTGCCACGCAATCAGGACACTTTTTGGCAAAGATGTGGTCACAAATCATCAAAAAGAGCTATCTGTGGCGAGGGACTAACAGAAACACCTAGGATGAGAGATAGATTTAGAAAATGATTGCCAATAGGTTAGACAATTTAGAGCATGTCCAGAACGTTGTGTCATTGCACGGCATCTGAGAGCATCTGTCTCAAGCTTCGAATTGGACTTGGCTAAATCCTGGCCAGACCACCTATCTATGCTGGGATAGGGGGAAAACATCCCCTGGCTTGTTTGATTTCTTTAAATCAATCACAACCATCCAAGGCGGTGCTGAGCGGAGAAGGGAAAGAGAAGAACGTCAGTATTTATTAGGGATGAGCGAGTACAGCATATCTGTATCTGTACTGTTTACCAATTAATATCTGTATCCGGATCGTACGAGGACTGGGCGGGGCCTAAACCGGAAGTAGTCAGATTTAACCAGGAAGTGGGTCGGGTTCTCTGAATGTGCGGGGCTTTAACCGGTATGTTATTAAGCATGCAATTGATATGAGTTGATCAAATGTTATATTTATTATGAATTTGAAAACTATTTACATGACAGCCATCAAGCTTCAGATCAATGGTGTTGTCATGGTAACAAACAACTATATACAGAAACGTTTTGCAACAATGAATACACACATGCGGTTGCAATTATGAAGTAAAATGTAATGAACAAGAGTTTTATACTCAATATAACTTTCTTTTTTTAACTTTTTATTTTTTTATGATCAGTGTGATTTTTTTTTTTTTTTTTTTGGTTCTTTTTTTTTTTTCTACACCAGGTGTGTGTGTGTGTGGGTAAGAGAGGGAAACAGAGAGAGAGGGGGGGGGGCGGGGGGCAGCGGACAGTGAAAAAAAAAAGTCCCGATGGCAGAGACGCAAAGGGATTGCATTTAAACCAAGCAGCATGTCTGAACCCCACGTTCACCAGAAATCTACTGGTTATATGTAAGGACTACAAACCCCACGTTCACACAGAAATACTGGTTACTAGTAAGGACTACAAACCCACGTTCACCAGAAATCTAGGTTACATGTAAGGACTACAAACCCCACGTTCACCAGAAATCTACTGGTTACTATGGACTACAAACCAAAGTTAAACAAACCTGAAGACTGAAGAACACACAAAGTAACGAACAGAGCCGAGACCTGACTGACAGAGAGAAGAGAGAGAGGAGAGAGAGAGAGAGAGAGAGAGAGAGAGAGAGAGGAGAGAGAGGAGAGAGAGAGAGAGAGAGAGAGAGAGAGAGGTGCATTTCTCCGTGTTCTGTGTGTGTGATTGATCAAGCGGGTTTGTAGGCGGGCGGGGGGGGGCGCGCTGTGACTATCACAGAACGCTGCGCGGCCAGTTGAGGAGTTGTATTCAATCCAGCACGGATATTGACTATTTTACTCGTATAATACTTGTACTCGGCAAAAGTGCTTTATCGTACGGATGCTCGTTTAGCCCGGTTACTGGATCACCCCTAGTATTTATCCCAGAGTACATCCGTTGAGAGACTATACTTACATTTATATGGATGACTCAAGACTTGGGAACATGTGTCTAAATGCTTTCGGAGACTTGTGCGAAATGACTTGAGAGTTGGGTTGAACTTTTGTCCAAGGGTTAGAAACTTCACCTGCACATTGAGACTTTTCTTGGAATTGCGTAGAAGACTTGAAAATGACCTTAACCTTGTGTCACAGACAGTGACAGTTCTGTAAACTGATCAAATCGGACAGTCATCTAGCTCGTCATAGCAGTGGAGACTGTGAGGCATTTAATTGCGGTTGTGCCGCTTCTCCCGTTAAATAGAAAGCATGTTTGAAGGGATGACAAATGTCTCCTCCTGGGACCAGGCCCATTTTTCAAGGCCTGTTGAGGCAGGGCAACACTGTCCACAGCAGATATCTGGTGGGAACTCCGAAACATGCAAATCAGTGATCACATCCCCACTTTGGGAGCAAGGTTGTCCCTATTTGATGGATTAATTAAAAGGATATATGTAAAACTTCCAGAAATTCGACAACGCAGCGGCAGAGAGTAGCAGCAAGAAAGTTGTCTCTGTTGTTTTTGTCTTCAGGAACTCCCCTCTATCCTGCGGACGAAATGTCTGAGCTGTCTGCCAGAGCCGGGCCTAGCCTAATTCACATTATCAAAAACTCTCTTCAGTTTCTCGCTGATTGCGGAAAAGCAGGGATTACAAAGTTGCTCCTGGCTTTGTGAATACATGCAATTGCCATCTTCTGTAAAGGGAATATTTGAAAATGTAGTTTTCTTCTATTCTTGGTGCCTTTGTTTCCAAGACAATGCAAGTAATATTCTGCAAACATTGTTCCCTGCCAAAATCATTTCAGACAAATGTATAATCCTCATCATACCCTTTGCAAAAAAAAAACAAAAAAAAAAAGAAATATTATCCATTATATTTCATTGCAAGCACTGGGTGTGCTAATCCCTCGTTGTACAGTCTGTGTACATCATAGTTGAATGGTTCATCTTGGCCCAGAGCCCAGGAAGTCAGTGGCTCATCTCCAACCCTTAGAGACACCCCCGAAACACACACACACACACACACACCACACACACACACACACACACACACACACACACACAAACACACACAACACAACACACACCACCACACACACCCCCATGCACTTTTACGCACGTTCACTCGCTGCTTACCTGCTCCGTCCTGTTTCTCTGCATCAGGCTACACACACAACACACACATACAAACGTAGAGCCACACAAAATCAGAAATTCACCCCCCCTATGTGAGCAACATGCCTGCTGTAACCCATGCAGGGCAGCTTTGAATAGGACTCGGCTTTATTGTCAGCACTACGGCGAGCAGAGCTGGCACATCTTCTGTCCTCACTGTCAACGAGGCTGATGTCCTGGGTCAGTGCCACTCTAAACCCTGCCCTGCCTCACCTCCCTACGCATCTCATCTCATCCCAACCATTTTTTTCCCCCACATCTTCCTTCCCTGTGTCTCCCCTTTCTTCAAATGGGCTCCTTGTCCATCTTGAAGGACACATTCAAGGAGTTTTCAGTCAAGAGTTGGCTTCAAAGTGTTTCTCCATGACAGACATCTACATGTGGATGCTGTGTGTGTGTGTGTGTTGTTTGTGCAGAGAGGAGAGAGGGAGTATGAAGCTCCATGGGGGGTGAACAGAAGAAGATGGTGTGGAAGGGGCAAGGAGGAGGGCTTTTTCCGATCCCACGCCAAGCCTTGATATGATATTTGCCTGACGCTACTGTATGTTGTTGTCTTGGAAACAAATCTACTGGTAAACTGGTCGATGCTCCCCAAGTAGGCCTACAACAAAAGAGGAGACACAAAATCGACAAGACAAGCCAGAGGAAGGGAGGCAAAAGTTGAGCGTTGTAGCGTCAGTGTGCGGCACTGCACAGCCAAGCACAGCAGGACACCCCACAGCTCAGGAGAAATGGCAGGACAGCACAGCACATGGCAGGGAGCTGAGCAGCAGAAAAGCTGTGCCCAGAGCCCTTCTACATGTACAAGATATCAACGGAAGGGTTCAATGAAAGTAAAAAGAAAAACGGGGCCAAAAATCTAATTATCCCAGTCTATATCTACGACATGTCATTATCCCCCTTTTAGCCTGATGTCATTTCTTGTGGTTGGCATCCTAAACTCTAGTTGAATTGGGAAACCTCCTCCGAGCTTGCACGTTCTAAGGCTTTGACTTATGAAAACTATAATAAACAGCTACGCAATTTCTCATTTCTTTTCGGATTCAAAATGCCACCTTACCAGCACTTGCTGCACTTCTTCCGACACACTGAGACAGGAGGCCTCACTAGGCGGTCTCACAGGCACTTATTCCACTTACACGTATAAAACACAATTTGGTCAGAAATCTTTTTCTATCACATCACCAAGATTTGGAATCACATCAGAACATTACATCCATCACATATTTCGAAAACAGGCAAACACTGCTTCTTAACAGTTACATTTCATGCATTAATTGCTCGGTATATCACGCCTTGTTTACCCTGTCCGTATTTGTCTGCCAGCTGATGTCTTGTATACGTGCCTTGTTCCTATGTAACTGTATGTTTGTTTCTTTTTTTTAATTTGTCTAGTCATACGGTTCCTGTACAAATGTCTGCCCGACGTGTTGAACCCTGGTTTATGTTTCTGCGAACAGGAACCTGCTGAAAAACTTCTAAACTGAGTCAGGCCCATTACATGTTGTAACGTTATGGTACTTGAACTTTCCTGTGTAATAAATATGGATGGACGAATGAATGAGCTAGAAACGACAATGAAATATAGTTTTTTTTAAATAAAATCTCATCATCACTCCAAGTCATTTTGAATTTGCCTCTTTACGCAAAGTTCCATCAAAACACATTCCTTCCCGAAGTTGTGAGGACTAGCCAGACCCTCCACCATGGCATGTGGAGACCGAGCTGGGCAACGTGAGACACCCAAATAATATTTGGACCCTTGTGTGGAGCTGTTTTTAAAGCTTCGCGACAGAGGTATGAGGTAGACCCTTCCCTTTCAACGTGACAATGCCCCAAGTCAAGCCAAGTCATAAGGAAATTGTTTTCCCTGTTAATGTGGAAGAATTCAGTGGCGCCCTCGACCACAACCCCCATCCTACCTTGAGATAAAACTGGAACTCAGTCTGTGAGCCAGGCCTTATCAGTCTGCCAATCAGAAATAGAGAGATTGTGGCAATGGCTGTGAACTATCTCTAAATTGAATGTGGAGAACAGAGAAGACAGTGTTTGACCCCTGGGCAGTGGGTAATCTTAGGCTGCTGGCTGTCACAATCCATCGCTCAGGTGTGCTCTTTAAGATAAAATAAAAAATAACACCAGACCGTCTTCACCCAGAAAAACGCTTTATGCAAGCAGCTCATAAAGACCATACGATACTATCCCTTGCGTTAGTTAGTAATAGTAATTAATTATGAGAGAGATCAAACGAGGAAGATAAGTTGACAAAGTAAAAGAGCCCACATTTTATAAATAAGCTAATAATTAATTAAAATTAAATAAAAAAGCCCTAATTTTAAAATAATCCTGATAATGTCCTAACCTGAGTATTTTTCTACCCAAACTTCACATGATGTCTTTGCCACGTTAAATACGTGGTCATACATTCAATAGATGATGAGATGATCACCTAGTACGGTCATATGGCAGATTTTGGAGTCACTGGAAAGAAATCTCTCTTTTAGGTAAGAGGAGGTGTTGAAATAAGTAGTGCTTTATCAGACAGGCAAGTAGGTAATGGGGTCTGATCCAAATTACTCTGGTCAAAGATCAGGGCCCATATGTAGAGGTGCACTCCTTGATGTAGCGGGCCTGGGTTTGACTCCCACCTGGCATTGTCATTCCCCTCTCTCTCCCCTTTCATTTCTTTAGCTGTCCTGTCAATAAAGGCCTAAAAGTCCAAAGAATAATTTTAAAAAAAAGATTCAGGGTCCCATAGACCAGGCGAACTGTTTTAAACATTAAGTTGTCCCCGTGTCCTTCAAGATTCTCAACAATAACAGGTAAAGTTGGATGTTGGCCATGGGGTTTGCAATAGGTCGCCATTGTCAGAAGATGTCAAGATGTGTGGCAGCTGTTACATGAAGCTGTGTGGTTGTTGGGATTTTAACCATTAGCATGTATGATTTATCTTCTGTGGAATCGCAGGACAGATCCAGAACAAATTTCCTACAGGGACATTAAGTATATCTATCTTATCGTGGGCTGAATGAAAGCAATCCTGAAGCCATGTTCCAAACATCTGGTGGAGAGTCAGAAACCAGAAGGGCGGGGGCCCTTTAGCAGCAGATTAATAACCATGGTTTGAGAATGAGATGTTAAATGGTCAAATACGGCTGTATTCTATGCAGAAACTTTATTTCTCTTACGAGTACCAGCATGCTCAGCGAAGCAGGGAGCAACCAACATAACTTTCCCCAAAAGGGAAAGGCTTGAAAGGCTCTGAGCCTATAGGTGGATGCTAGGGTGGGGGGCCAAACTAGCTTGCAAACCCATCAAACAAATGGTGCAGGCTACACAAATATCCACAATTTTCATGGTCATTCTTTTTTGTGTGATTTTCAATTTTGTAATTTTATTTCTTAGGTATGTTGATATGGTTTGTTGTCTTATGACTGAGGATGGTGAAGGGATATCCAACCCTAACACCCATCCAGTCTCCCTGCCCATGTCTAATAACCAATCCAGCCAACAAAGGCAAGGAGTTCTAACCAATCAGAGGCAGAGGTGGGCAGGGGACAATTTTCCATCTAGGAAACGCAAATGTGGATGTAAGTTGTTGAAATTCTCGTAGTGGACAGCTACAGGTGTTATATGAGAATAACCTAGCATTTGAAGAATGCCAAAGTCAAACATCATTTAATAGAAAATTGAAGGGTCGTGTTTGCATATTAAATTATACTAGACAAAGTATCTTTGCAAAGCAGTTGTGACAATGATCTACTTAAAACAAGAGCATACAAACAGGACAGAAATAAAAAAACAAAACAGGCAAAGAATATTTTTTGGGGACGGATAATGCACGTACAACCCGAATAAAGATGTGCTAAATAACAATTATTCTGATATCATTTCATAAAGATGGTGTTTTGAAATATCCCAGTTGGCATCACGACA
>NC_045743.1:21782320-21797502 GCF_008692095.1 Etheostoma spectabile | reverse complement strand
TATCTCTGTGAAGTCCGGCGTCGCTAGCCCTATGTCCTTCTGGCATCAACGACTAGCCTTGGTGTCGTCATGAACCACAAACACTGTATGCCGCAATATTCCTCTAGCCATCGGCCATGGCATTAGCTTGAGCCTTGAATCATAATGATGCCTTACCATTAAAATGATGCAACTCCATGTGGCAACATGACACATCATTGCTTTCTCCTTTTTTCTTAGCCTTGCTTTGAAAGATAGAAACAGCTCTCATGGAGTGCCGCCATAATCGCAGTCGAAGACCAACAAGCAGGTTATTCTACACGCTGAAATTCGGTCGACATGTATAGGATGAAGAGAGACAAGCGAACATAGTGATTTCACAGCCTGAAGAAGAAAATATGCCCGTCAGGATTTTAGCTTGCCGTTATTTGGACTGTGTTTGATAAATGCCAGCCCGCCAATGCAGAGACTACATGCCTCGCGATAAATAGGCCCCCGCTCTGGCCGAAACCTCAAGACTTACAGCTGCGACCCTACTATAGATCCACGCATCATAATAAGAGCCAGCTAAGAGTCAACATCATCCAGGTTAAAATATAGGCTCGCCCTAATGCTGGCAATGATCAATACATAACCAGTGAGTAATGGTGAAAATGAATAAACCCCCACCCCCCCCACCGTGTTAAGCTACTAGGCTTAAGAAAGAGTTTCTTCCTGACTACATGTCCCAAGATAAAGTGATGTAGATTTTAAGTGGTGATCACGCGTTCCCACCGTGTGAACTTCAGGACCCGACTATGCAGAACTTTCCATATCATCTAGCCTTTCACTATTATTTCGGTAGGTAGTATTACCCTTCATGTGAATAACGCGCAATAGAGATGTATTAGCCTACTACAGCGTGTGCAAATTCAGCGTCGCTTCTTATGAAAGCAGTTGAGCTCCCATGAATATCGTAGCATAAAGTTACAATGCCCAGCGGAAACATACGATCATTATACGCTAAAACTACGGGCTCTATGATAGCCGCTTGTCTGCTGCATTAGGTAGGCGATACGCAGTTGCGATACAGTTTTCGCAGGATAGGTAAATGTGAAGCCAACGATATCTAGACCTCGCAGTTGTTCGGTCGACCTAGCATAGTTAAGGCAACGCTTGACGGAGAGTGGAAACTGGGGGAGAGGGACACCCTATCCATTAGGTTAACATAGGGACTTGATATCGCGTACACCCTAGCGATAACAGAAAGCGCTTAGCACAATGCCGCCGGAGTGACCAATGCAAATCTTGTTTCACTGCATGCCATGTTTTTGTTACGATCCCACCTCGGCTACCTGCAAATCACCGGCGAGGTTAGCGCCAGAAATGCGACTAGCCTTAGATAACCTTAGCTTAGTGATGTCACGATGATCCTAAGTGTGCAGTTCAGCTGATCAGGTGCATTCATGGAAAGTGATACACATGGTTTTTCTCGGGTCGGCCAAAAAAAAAAAAAGAGATTACTTCTTGTGGCCTGCGTGTTACAAGGAATGAAAATAGCTATGCAGAGAAGACTAGAAATTTCCTAGGCAGATATTGATTTGGGACTACATTGGTGGAAGCACAACAAAGCACTGTCCCAATTGCCACATATAAAATACCAAGTTTCAGGAAAGGAGTCCTCTTCTTTACCCAGAAAAAAAGAAAAAAGACTGGGTTGTAGACGTGAAGGCTAAGTACTCTTGATCCGCTCTGGCGTGTCTTGTAACGCCGTGCAGTGCCCTGCAATGCCATGCTACACAACAAAATACTATTTCTCATCATCTTTTTGTGACTACTTTGCCACTATTAATTTCAACCTCAACCGCCCCTTCAGACACCGCCTACCAGGCTCTTGGGTCTGTCCCAGTGTTCTTCCTAAAAGGAAGTTTTTCCTCACCATGTCGTACTGCTGCTTACTCTGCAGGGAACTACTAGAACTCTTGGTCCTGTAAATATAGAGTGTGGTCTAGACCTGCTCTACTGTAAAGTGTTCGAGATAACTCTTGTATGATATCCATACTATAAATAAAATTGGATGATCGAGTAGCTGTAATACGTACTTTGAACTGGCGTGATGCAAGAGAGTATTTGCATTATATGATCTCACCTAGATGGAGAAATCCTACACATTAGACCTTTACAAGTCCTCTCCAATATGGCTGCCACAGAGTTTATGTTGCAGGCATCTTGTTGAGAAAGTTTGAGTATATCCAACTTGTGCCTACAAACACTAAAAGAATCTGAAAAGTGTGACACCATCTCACATCAAAAGACACTCTGTCATTGAGTGTTTAATCACAGATACTATCCAATTTTGCAATGACTGGAGATCTTGCACGGTCACAATTGCAAGACTACAACTATTTTGTTTTGAAAGAAATTACTAAGGTGGCTATCACTTAGCTGGTAACTTAGGGAAGTTTGCGGATTTCTGGTTCTGCCGTAAACGCGGATAAATTCGTCCTATCCGGAGTGTGCCTTTACCCGTTGGTATCTCCACTGAGGTAACACGCTTCATAAGGATGGAAATCAGCAACATCCCCTTGTAGTGTTTGGCTTAGTGCAGTTCCATAGCAACCATAAACAACACTGGCTCTAGCTGTTTGCTGCTTCCTGTTTGGTGTGCACCATTGGTTGTTGACAATTCACGTGATTTAACTTCACTACCAAGAATTATGATATGAAACACGCTTGGATTTTGTCGGAACGACAGACGACGGAAAAGACTGACAAGTCTTATAACACTTACAACAAAGGATTGACACTCTAGCAAGACGGATTTCTTCCATATTGAAAATAGTCTACAGTGGACAGTGGAATCGCTTGCTAAGTTGTTTTGTGTAAGGTGGGATTAACCATTACTGCAGTACAAATCACTTTGTAATCTTAAATAGAATGGATTACCATGCCATCTCCTGTTATGATAATTTTTATAATTTAATAATAATTTATTTGAAATAGACCTTTTACAGAAAGTCACAAAGTGCTTTACACAAAACCATTTGTTCAAATACAATAGGATCTAACCAAAAATAAACAAACAAAAGCAATACAATACCAATGAAGTATATAAAGGCTAAAAAAAAAGAAATTACAATATGACACAAAAGTTACTTGAAACAGGTGTGTCTTCAGGCTTCTTGAAAGAGTCAACCGAGACTCGCAGAAGGTAGGTAATACAAAGGGTGTTCCACAAGTCTGGGGTGACTGCTTTAAAGGAACGCCCCCTTTAGTTTTCAAACCAGTGCGTGGACCACCGTTAGTCTCTGGTAGAAAGACTGGGACGCTAGTTGTAATGTCAGAGAAATAAACAGGGCGCCAAACCATATAATACTTACATGTAATACACAGGACTTTAAATTGGATCCAGAACTGGATCGGAAGCCAATGGTCTAAACAGGAGTGATGTGCGACATTCTTCTGGACCTGTCAACAGCCTTGCAGCAGAGTCTGGTCCCTTGTAGACGGTCCTGTGAGCCTTGCTGAGACGAGTTAATCTAAAGGCGAGATGCACGTAATACACCGATGACATGAATGATTATCTCACGTCACAAGGAAGTTATACAATGTTCTCAGTGGAAATGCGGTTAGTGATTGATATGTTGAGGATATAGTGATCAAATATAACACCAAGATTTCAAAGTTGGGTGACTGCTACTGAAGAAGGGACCAACACCTTGAGGCGTAGAATCCAGAGCAACAACAAGGACTTGGTCTTATCTTCATTAAGCTGCAAGAGATTGTTTGCCTTAATGGAAGACAAACATTCGAGCAGCAGATACTTTGTTAGTCTCTTCTGGATTAAAAGAAACGTACAGCTGGATGTCATCAGCATAGAAATAGATATCAGATTCTAATATTGATTTATTTGTCTTACTGAAACCTGGCTGGGTAATGGAGAATATGTTAGTCTAAATGAATCCACCCCCCAGTCATATTAACGCTCACATTCCTCGAGGCGCAGGCCGAGGAGGTGGAGTTGCAGCTATCTTTGATTCTAGTCTACAATAGCTCTAAACCTAAACTAAATTAACTCATTTGAAAGTCTTGTTCTTAGTATTTCACACCCAAGTTGGAAATCAATGAAACAGTTCTAGTTATAGTGTACCGAGCACCTGGTCCATACTCTGATTTTTATCCGAATTTGCAGAGTTTCTATCGAACTTAGTGCTAAAACGGACAAAGTTATTATTGTGGGGATTTTAATATTCATGTGGACGATGAGAATGATAGCTAGCACTGCGGTTATCTCTCTATTAGATTCTATTGGCTCTTTCAAAGTGTACATAACCGACTCACCGTTTTAACCACACACCCTCGTTTGTTCTGGTGTATGGTGTTGAAATTGACATTTAATAGTGTTCCACAGAATCCCTTCCTATCTGACCACTGTTTGATAACTTTTGAGTTTATACTGCTGAACTACACGCCGTTAGGCAAACATCCTAACAAGATGTCTATCTGATAGTGCTGTAGCTAAATTTAAGGATGCGATTCCGTTAGCATTTAATTCATTACCAAGTCCCAAAGTAACGGAGGACTCCTATGATTAGTCCCTCCCAAATCGATCATTTGTTGATAGTGCAGCAGGCTCGCTACGAATGACTCTAGACTCTGTTGCCCTCTCAAAAAAGAAGATAATAAAACAAGAAGGTAGTAGCTCCATGGTATAACACGGAACTCGCAAATTAAAGCAAATATTGCGGAACTGAGAGATCTGGCGCTCCACCAAACTGGAAAATTCTCGTTTAACCTGGCAAGATAGCTTAAAACGTATAGGAAGGCCCTCCGTAATGCCAGAGCAGCGTACTACTCGTCATTGATAGAGGAAATAGGAACAACCCCAGGTTCTTTTCAGCACTGTAGCCAGGCTAACGAAGGTCACAGCTCTACTGAGCCAAGTATTCCCATAGCTCTTAGTAGTACGACTTATGAGTTCTTCAATGATAAAATTATAACTATTAGAAGCAAAATTCACCAGACCTGCCTTAACTGGCTTATCTCTAAACTCAGGAACGTTAGAAACAGCTGTAAAACCAGATACATGTTTTGACTGCTTGCTTCACTTGATCTTTATCAATTTAATTCAATTATTTCTTCATCTAAGCCATCAACCTGCCTCTTAGATCCCATCCCGACTAGGCTACTTAAGAAGTTTACCATTAGTCAACACTTCACTACTGAATATAACCAATTTGTCTTATAAGACAGCTATGTACCACAGTACTTTAAAGTAGCTGTAATTAAACCTCTTCTGAAAAAGCCAAACCTTGATCCAGATGTTTTAGCCAACTATAGACCTATATCCAACCTTCCATTTCTCTCTAAGATTCTTGAGAAAGCAGTCGCCAAACAGCTGTGCGACTTTCTGCATAGCAACAGCTTATTTGAGGATTTTCAGTCAGGATTTAGAGTTCATCATAGCACAGAGACAGCACTTGTTAAAATTACTAATGACCTCCTAATTGCATCAGACAAAGGACTTATCTCTGTACTTGTGTTATTAGATCTTAGCGCTGCATTTGATACCATTGACCATTATATCTTATTACAGAGATTAGAACATTTAATTGGCATTAAAGGGACTGCTCTAAGCTGGTTTAAGTCTTATTTATCAGATCGATCTCAGTTTGTTAATGTTAACGATGAATCCTCTGTGCACGCCAAGGTTAGTCATGGAGTCCCACAAGGATCTGTGCTCGGTCCAATCCTGTTCACTTTATATATGCTTCCTTTAGGCAGTATTATTAGGAAACACTCCATAACTTTCATTGTTATGCAGATGATACTCAATTATATCTATCAATCAAGCGGATGAAACTAATCAGTTAGCTAAACTTCAAACGTGCCTTCAGGATATTAAAACCTGGATGACCTGTAATTTTCTAATGTTAACTCAGATAAAACTGAAGTTATGCTTCGGACCCAAGCACCTCCGTGACGCACTATCCAAAGATAAGTTACTCTGGATGCATCACCCTGGCCTCCAGCACCACTGTGAAGAATCTTGGAGTCATCTTTGATCAGGACATGTCCTTTAATTCCCACTTAAAGCAAATTTCAAGGATGCCTTTTTCACCTACGTAATATTGCAAAAATCAGGAAATCCTGTCTAAAAATGATGCAGAAAAATTAGTCCGCATTTGTTACTTCTAGGTTGATTACTGCAATTCTTTACTATCAGGCTGCTCGAAAAAATCCATAAAGACTCTACAGCTGATCCAGAATGCTGCGGCACGTGTTCTGACGGGAATCAGGAAAAGAGATCACGTTTCTCCTGTTTAGCTTCTCGCATTGGTCTGCTCTGTAAAATTTAGAATAGAATTTAAAATCCTTCTTCTCACCTACAAAGCTCTTCATGGTCAGGCCTCATCTTATCTTAAAGAGCTCATAGTACCCTTACAACCGGAGGAGAACTACGCTCCCAGAATGCAGGGTATCTGGGTTCCTAGAGTCTCTAAAAGTAGAACGGGAGCCAGAGCGTTCAGCTATCAGGCTCCTCTCCTGTGGAACCAGGTTCCAGTTTGGGTTCGGAGGCAGACACCGTCTCCACATTTAAGAGTAGGCTTAGACTTCCTTTTTGATAAAGCTATAGTTAGGGCATAGAATCGAATATTTAGTGAGGAGTAGTGTTAGTACATAGTTTCATATAATATAACTAAAGGGAGACTGGCATACAGCCCAATCCGGTTGGGGAGTTCTGGCCGACCGGCGGGAGCTCTCTTTACCTTGTCTCTCTTGGTTTTGTTGTAATAATTGTTTTAGACAGCTTGGACTTATTTGATTATGATACACTAGTTAGGGCATAGAATCGAATAAGTTTGGAGTAGTAGTTTGTCACATAGTTTTCAGATTTATCTATATATAATCAAGAATATAATAGACTAAAGGAGACTTGGCATACAGCCCGATCCGGTTGGGAGAGTTCTGGCCCGGCCGGGCTGGGAGCTCTCTTTACCTCGTCTCTCTTGGTTTTGTTGTAATAGTTTTAGACAGCTGGGGACTTATTTTGATACACTAGTTAGGGCATAGAACGAATATTGTTAGGAGTAGTAGTTAGTCACATAGTTTTAGATTTATCTAAATATAATCAGAATAAATAGAACTAAAGGGAGACTTGGCATACAGCCCGATCCGGTTGGGGAGAGTTCTGGCCCGGCCGGCTGGAGCTCTCTTTACCTCGTCTCCTCTTGGTTGCTGTAAAGTTTTAGACAGCTGGGGACTTATTTTGATACACTGAGCTCCTCTCCTCTATCTTTTATCTTTTCATTTAGTGCATCCATGTCCCAGAAATGCATGTACTAACCTATTTCTGGGGAGTCATTCCCCGGAGTCCTTATGTCTTTTTTCACCAGCATGTTCCCTTGGATCAGAGAGGCTCCGAAATCAGGGTAGCAGCCATCGCCATGTCCGCTACACGTTCTGTGATGCCATGTTCAACTGCTACACTGCGGTGCCCTGCTACGTCCTGCAACGTCCTGCAACGTCCTGCTACGTCCTGCTGTGCCTTGTAATGCCGCACAGCGTCCTGCGTGCATGAACTACTACAAAGAACTTCTACAAACTACTAATTTTTTCTATTTTTATTGCCACTCTTCATTCTACCCCAACCGGCCCGTAAGACACCGCCTACAAGAGCCTGGGTCTGACCGAGGTTTTCTGCCTAAAAGGCAGTTTTTCCTCGCCACTGTCGCACTGTTGCTTGCTCTGGAGGAAACTATTAGAACGTTGGGTCCTTGTAAATTCTGGAGTGTGGTCTATCTGTAAAGTGTCTTGAGATAACTCTTGTTATGAATTGATACTATAAATAAAATTGAATTGAAATTGAATTGAATTGAGAAGTGAGAACGTGCATCTCCAAATTGCCTAATTGTGTGGCCTATGGGAAGCATATACAACACAGTGACCCAGAATAGCTTCTATGTGAAAGATAAGAGGAGAACCGGTCCAGGGTGCAGAGCCAACCCAGTGTTTGAGTCTTAATGATGTAGGAATTGATCTCCATTACTCTGTTGTCTCTCTCTTGCATGCAGCATAAGCCCTATCTTTGTCCATTCATGCAGACTTATAGAACACAACATCCATAATTCTTTAATGCTGGTGATCATGAGCTATTGACTTGTGTCTGAGGGCTGCATTGTATGGTGTTTTTTGAGGCAGAGGTTTTCCCTGTTAAAATGGTCACATTTACATGCTTTACCATCTGACAGCAGCCGTAGACTATTCCGTCCCATCGTTATTAATTCAGTTGTTTTGTTCATTTGTCCTATCCTAAGCCATTATTACTTTTATAGCTGTTTTTATGAGCCTCTCACGGCTGTCCACCAATTAAGCTTTGTACCCCATTAAAAGTCCTCACAGGCCGACATAAGTGCTGCGCTCCACAGGATTCAACGCTGTCAATTGTGTCCATACGCCGCCTGGCTTCCACCCCCCTATAAAATATATACACCTACTCTCACTCCTGCGGCACTTCAACTCCTGTGAGGTCCACTTAAAAATCTATACAGCCACAAACAGAGCCGGCCAACTTACCAAGCACACTGACCTGCCAGTCTGAGCCCCCCCCCCCCCCCCCCCCCCCCCCCCCCCCCCCCCCCCCCGTCTGCAACTCTGTCACAGGCATCCAGCTGCATTACACTGCGGCTGAATGATTAATGATCTAAAGGGGGGTCATGTCTACTCCTCCACTTCTGTGATTGAGAGAGAAAACCACAAATGAGGTGAAAAATATCTTTATCTTTACAAGATAAAGAGCAAGCACATGAATAACTGGTCCTCGTTTTTATAGCTTTGCATTATCATTAAATATTTACATAGGAACAATAAAGCAATGAAAGTAAGCAACATACTAATCGAAAGTGATAATTGTACTGTTTAAGCAACAATCACTCTAACGGCCACTTCATGCACTTTTATTAATTGCATTAATACAAGCTCTAAATGTGACATGAATTATGTTTACTCATAGGGTAGGTAATTTTGTAGTACATAACTACCTGTGTTATCAAGTGTTTTTTTTTATTAATATTTTTGTATTGATTCACAGTTGCAGTAAACAATACATTCACAGAGTCACATTTTCATTTTCTAGCCCATCCATCCCATCTTAACAGGTTAATGAACTCCAATCCATTTCAGACAACAGTCTGTATTTGTGGGAAAAATAATAAATAAACCAACAAACAAATAGATAAGAAAATAAATAAATAAATAAGAGGATAACAGACTGTCTGCTGTCCGTGGAAGTCATATCTGATGGGGGATCTTTCAGTAGGGCGGCTGTGGCTCAGTGGTAGAGCGGTTGCCTGCCAATCGGAAGGTTGGTGGTTCGATCCCCGCCCCTGCACCTTGTACAGCAGCCCCGGCCACAGTGTATGAATGTGTGTGAATGGTGAATGTTTCCTGTAGATGTAAAAGTGCTTTGAGCAGTTGTTAAGACTGGAAAAGCGCTATATAAATACAGCACATTTACATTTTAGTAGCGTGGAGTTTATCCACATAATCAAGTAGTGGTTTCCAGTGTGAGCAAAACCTCTCGGGACGGCCTCTGAGACTGAAGTTAATTTTCTCCAGTCTTGGGAGGAATAGTGGACCATGTAGCCAGGATTTAAAGGAAGGTGGCTGGGAGGATTTCCATAAGAGGAGAGGTTTTCTGCACGCAATCTAGGACACTTTTTGGCAAAGATGTGGTCACAAATTCATCAAAAAGAGCTATCTGTGGCGAGGGACTAACAGAAACACCTAGGATGTCAGAGATAGATTTAGAAAATGATTGCCAATAGTTAGACAATTTAGAGCATGTCCAGAACGTGTGTGTCAGATTGCACGGCATCTGAGAGCATCTGTCTCAAGCTTCGAATTGGACTTGGCTAAATCCTGGCCAGACCACCTATCTATGCTGGGATAGGGGGAAAACATCCCCTGGCTTGTTTGTATTTCTTTAAATCAATCACAACCATCCAAGGCGGTGCTGAGCGGAGAAAGGGAGAAGAGAAGAACGTCAGTATTTATTAGGGATGAGCGAGTACAGCATTATCTGTATCTGTATCTGTTTACCACATTAATTCCGGATCAGTTCTCCGTACTCGGACTGGGCGGGGCCTAAACCGGAAGTAGTCAGATTTAACCAGAAGTGTTCTGTTCTCTGAAATGTGCGGGGCTTTAAACCGGTAGTTATTTAAGCATGCAATTGATATGAGTTGATCAAAAATTGTTATATTTATTTATGAATTTGAAAACTATTTACATGACAGCATCAAGCTTCAGATCAATGGTGTTGTCATGGTTTAACAACCACATATACCGACAGTTTTGCAACAATGAATACAACACATGCGGTTGCAATTATGAAGTAAAATGTAATGAACAAGAGTTTTCATACTCAATATAACTTTCTTTTTTTAACTTTTTATTTTTTATGATCAGTGTGTTTTTTTTTTTTTTTTTTGGGTTTTTTTTTTTTTTACACCAGGTGTGTGGTGTGTGTGTAAGAGAGGGACACAGAGAGAGAGAGGGGGCGGGGGGCGGGGGGCAGCGGACAGTGAAAAAAAAAAAGTCCCCGATGGCAGAGACGCAAAGGGAGTTGCATTTAAACCAAGCAGCATGTCTGAACCCCACGTTCACCAGAAATTACTGGTTACTGTAAGGACTACAAACCCCACGTTCACCAGAAATCTACTGTACAGTAAGGACTACAAACCCCACGTTCACCAGAAATCTACTGGTTACTATGTAAGGACTACAACCCCACGTTCACCAGAAATCTACTGGTTACTATGTAAGGACTACAAACCAAGTAAAAACAAAACCTGAAGCTGAAGAAACCCTAAAAGTTAACGGAACAGGACCGCAGACCTGACTGACAGAGAGAGAGGAGAGAGAGAGGGAGAGAGAGAGAGAGAGAGAGGAGAGAGAGAGAGGAGAGAGGAGAGAGAGAGAGAGAGAGAGAGTGCATTTCTCCGTGTTCGTGTGTGTGATTGATCCAAGCGGGTTTGTAGGGGCGGGGGGGGCGCGTGTGACTATCACAGAACGCTGCGCGGCCAGTGTAGAGTGGTATTCAATCCAGCACGGATATTGACTCTATTACTGTATAATACTTGTACTCGGCAAAAGTGCCTTTATCGTACCGGATGCTGTTTCCGCCGGTTACTCGGATCACCCCTAGTATTTATCCCAGAGTTACATCCGTTGAGAGACTATACTTACATTTATATGGATTGACTCAAGACTTGGGACCATGTGTCTAAAATGCTTTCGAGACTTGTGCGAAATGACTTGAGAGTTGGGTTGAACTTTTGTCCAAGGGTTAGAAACTTCACCTGCACTTGAGACTTTTCTTGGACTTGCGTAGAATGACTTGAAAATGACCTTAACCTTGTGTCACATGACATGACAGTTCTGCTAACTGATCAACTGGACAGTCATCTAGCTCGTCATAGCAGTGGAGAATGTGAGGCATTTAATGTAGCATGTTGTGCCGCTTCTCCAGTTAAATAAGAAAGCATGTTTGAAGGGATGACAAATGTCTCCTCCTGGGACCAGGCCCATTTTTCAAGGCCTGTGAGGACAGGCTCAACACTGTCTTCACAGCATGATATCTGTCTGGGAACTCGAAACATGCTAAATCAGTGATCACATCCCCACTTTGGGAGCAAGTGTGTCCCTTATTTGATGGATATAATTAAAAGGATATATGTAAAACTTCCAGAAATTCGACAACGCAGCGGCAGAGAGTAGCAGCAAGAACTGTTGTCTCTGTTGTTTTTGTCTTGCCAGGAACTCCCCTTATCCCTGCGGACGAAATGTCTGAGCTGTCTGCCAGAGCCGGGCCTAGCCTTAATTCACTTAATCAAAACTCTCCTTCAGTTCTTCGCTGATTGTCGGAAAAGCAGGGATTACAAAGTTGCATCCTGGCTTTGTGAATACATGCATTTGCCATCTTCTGATAAAGGGAATTATTTTAAAATGTAGTTTTCTTCTATTCTTGGTGCCTTTGTTTCCAAGACAATGCAAAGTAATATTCTGCAAACATTGTTCCCTGCCAAAATCATTTCAGACAATTGTATAATCCTCATCATACCTTTTGCAAAAAAAAACAAAAAAAAAAGAAATATTATCCATTATATTTCTATTGCAAGCACTGGGTGTGCTAATCCCCTCTGTTGTACAGTCTGTGTACATCATAGTTGAATGGTTTCATCTTGGCCCAGAGCCCAGGAAGTCAGTGGCTCATCTCCATCCTCCTTAGAGACACCCCCGAAACACACACACACACACACACACACACACACACACACACACACACACACACACACACACACACACACACACACACACACACACACACACACACCCCCCATGCACTTTTACCGCACGTTCACTCGCTGCTTACCTGCTCCTGTCCTGTTTCTCTGCATCAGGCTACACACACACACACACATACAAACGTAGAGCCACACAAAATCAGATACTTCACCCCCCCCTATGTGAGCACACATGCCTGCTGTACCCCATGCAGGGCAGCTCTGAATAGGACCTGGCTTTATTGTCAGTCACTACGGCGAGCAGAGCTTGGCACATCTTCTGTCCTCACTGTCACCGAGGCTGATGTCCTGGGTCAGTGCCACTCTAAACCCTGCCCTTGCCTCACCTCCCTACGCCTCTCTATTCCTCATCCACCATTTTTCTTCCCCCCCCATCTTCCTTCCCTGTGTCTCCCCTTTCTTCAAATGGCTCCTTGTCCATCTTGAACGGACACATTCAAGGAGTTTTTCAGTCAAGAGTTGGCTTCAAAGTGTTTCCTCCATGACAGACATCTACATGTGGATGCTGTGTGTGTGTGTGTGTTTGTTTGTGCAGAGAGAGAGAGAGGGAGTATGAAGCTCCATTGGGGGTGAACAGAAGAAGATGGTGTGGAAGGGGCAATGGAGGAGGTCCTTTTTCCGATCCCACGCCAAGCCTTGATACTGATTTTGCCTGACGCTAACTGTATGTTGTTGTCTTGGAAACACATCTACCTGGTAACTCTGTCTGATGCTCCCCAAGTAGGCCTACAACAAAAAGAGAGACACAAAATCAGACAGACAAGCCAGAGGAAGGGAGGCAAAAGTTGAGCGTGTAGCGTCAGTGTGCGGCACTGCACAGCCAAGCACAGCAGGACACCCCCCCACTGCTCAGGAGAAATGGCAGGACAGCACAGCACATGGCAGGGAGCTGAGCAGCAGAAAAGCTGTGCCCAGAGCCCTTCTTACATGTACAAGATATCAACGGAAGGGTTCAATGAAAGTAAAAAAGAAAAACTGGGGCCAAAAATCTATATTATCCCAGTCTATATCTACGACATGTCATTATATCCCCCTTTTTTAGCCTGATGTCATTTCTTTGTGTTGGCATCCTAAACTCTAGTTGAATTGGGAAACCTCCTCCGAGCTTGCACGTTCTAAGGCTTTGACTTATGAAAACTATATAAACAGCTACGCAATTTCATTTTCTTTTCGGATTCAAAATGCCACCTTACCAGCACTTGCTGCACTTCTTCCGACACACGTGAGACCAGGAGGCCTCACTAGGTCGGTCTCACAGGCACTTATTCCACTTCCACCGTATAAAAACAACTTTGGTCAGAAATCTTTTTTCTATACATACACCAAGATTTGGAATCACATCAGAACATTATCATCCATCACATATTTCGAAAAGGCACAAACAGCTTCTTCTTAACAGTTACACTTGCATGCATTAATTGCTCGTGTATTATCCACGCCTTGTTTACCCTGTCCGTATTTGTCTAGCCCAGCTGATGTCTTGTATACTTGCCTTGTTCCTTATGTAACTGTATTGTTTGTTTTCTTTTTTCTTAATTTGTCTAGTCCATATCGGTTTCCTGTACAAATGTCTGTCCCGACGTGTTGTAACCATGGTTTATGTTTCTGCAGAACAGGAACCTGCTGAAAAACTTCTAAACTGAGTCAGGCCCATTTACATTGTAACGTTATGTTACTTTAACTTTCCTGTGTAATAAATATGGATGGACGAATGAATGAGCTAGAACCGACAATGAAATTATAGTTTTTTTTAAATTAAAATTCTCATCATACACTCAAGTCATTTTGAATTTGCCTCTTTACGCAAACGTTCCATCAAAACACATTCCTTCCCGAAGTTGTGAGGACTAGCCAGACCCTCCACCATGGCACTGTGGAGACCGAGCTGGCAACGTGAGACCACCCAAATAATATTTAGGACCCTTTGTGTGGAGCTGTTTTTAAAGCTTCGCGACAGAGGTATGAGGTAGACCCTTCCCTGTTTCAACGTGACAATGCCCCAAGTCAAGCCAAGTCCATAAGGAAATTGTTTTCCCTGTTTAATGTGGAAGAATTTCAGTGGCCTGCCCTGACCACAACCCCATCCTACACCTTTGAGATAAACTGGAACTCAGTCTGTGAGCCAGGCCTTATCAGTCTGCCAATCAGAAATAGAGAGATTTGTGCAATGGTGTGAACTATCTTAAATTGAATGTGAAGAACAGAGAAGACAGTGTTTGACCCCTGGGCAGTGGGTAATCTTAGGCTGCTGGCTGTTCACAATCCATCGCTCAGGTGTGCTCTTATAAGATAAAATAAAAAATAACACCAGACCGTCTTCACCCAGAAAACGACTTTATGCAAGCAGCTCATAAAGACCAATACGATACTATCCCTTTGCTGTTAGTATAGTAATAGTAATTATTGAGAGATCAAACGAGGAAGTAAGTTGACAAAGTATAAGAGCACCACATTTTTAAATAAGCTAATAATTAATTAAAATTAAATAAAAAAGCCCCTAATTTTAAAATAATCCCTGATAATGTCCTAACCCTGAGTATTTTTCTACCCAAAACTTCACATGATGTCTTTGCCACGTTAAATACGTGGTTCATTACATTCAATAGATGATGAGATGATCACCTATTACGGTCATATGGGCAGATTTTGGAGTCACTGGAAAGAAATCTCTCTTTTAGGTAAGAGGAGGTGTTGAAATAAGTAGTCTATTATCAGACAGGCATAGGTAATGGTGTCTGATCCAAATTACTCTGGTCAAAGATTCAGGGCCCATATGTAGAGGTGCACTCCTTGATGTAGCGGGCCTGGGTTTGACTCCCACCTGCTGCATGTCATTCCCCCTCTCTCTCCCCTTTC